>NC_081565.1:44940155-44940294 GCF_022355385.1 Mustela nigripes | reverse complement strand
TTTTTAATTTTTTATTTTTTATAAACATATATTTTTATCCCCAGGGGTACAGGTCTGTGAATCACCAGGTTTACACACTTCACAGCACTCACCAAATCACATACCCTCCCCAATGTCCATAATCCCACCCCCTTCTCCC
>NC_081565.1:44741493-44940055 GCF_022355385.1 Mustela nigripes | reverse complement strand
AATGAAACAAGATGGGATTGTGAGATTAAGAGTCACTTATGGTTTGTCTCCCTCCCAATCCCATCTTGTTTCATTTATTCTTCTACCCACTTAAGCCTCCATGTTGTATCACCACTTCCTCATATCAGGGAGATCATATGATAGTTGTCTTTCTCTGCTTGACTTATTTCGCTAAGCATGATACGCTCTAGTTCCATCCACGTTGTTGCAAATGGCAAGATTTCATTTCTTTTGATGGCTGCATAGTATTCCATAGACTAATTTTTTAATACAACTATCTCTCTTCAGATAAAACACTGAGAGAGCAGATAGATTATTTCCTTATGAAAACAAAGACTAAAGTTATATTCTCCGATTTCATGAAATTTCATGTCCATATGTCTTTTGAAAGCTCACTGTGTAACAGGTGTACTTCTAGGTCATGGAGGGGGGACAGTGAACAAATAGATAAAACCATGCTTTTATGAAGCTTACCTTTTGGTGTGGGAAGATGGAAAATACAACGAAATTATTATATAATATCTGGTGGTACTAGGTGACATGGAGGAATACTAAGCAGGGTATGCGGACTGGGAGTTGTGGGAGATGAGGACTACTGTTTTACATGTGGTGAAGAGAACTCAGTGGCTATAGAGGTAAAGGGCTTGATGCTAAATGTTTAGCATTGGCTTATGTGGAGTACTAGACCTTGATGATGGAAATGGGTTTCCTCTATTCCTTTCCAAAGAATAGAATGCCATTTACAAAGTGATATAATGTCACATCTTTCTCTCATCTATCGAATATGGCATGACTTTGAGGGATGGAGCCTTGAATGTGGAAATCTATCACTGGTTCATTGTCATATCAGACAAAGGCAACAATTGGCTTCAGAATAATCAAGCTTTAGAATAATTCACATGATTGAAGAATGGCAGTAAAGATTTTGCTATTGCCCAGATTAGCTCAGGAACAATACTGCTTTGAGAATCCTTGAGAGATTTTAACCTCTACTCCTTTGTCCATTCCCTAGCTTCCTCTTCCCCTCTTCCCAGTGGTGGATGTGGCCATCATTCTTTATAGAATTCAGCTTGGCATGACCTTCCTCAGGGACCAACACCATCATTTCCTGATTACTCTCTGGATTCACCTACTTCTATTCTTCACACATGGGAGTGGAAAGGAAATGAAAAAGAAAATGATTTCACATGTATGCAGAAATTTCAAGAAAAGGCATTTAAAAAAGTAAACTTTACACTGTCTCAAGATTCTTTTAACTTGCAGCAAATTTAATATTAGTTCAGATTATTCTATGTTTATATTACAGGATTGCTGACCTAGATTATCAGAAGACTGTCAGCAATCAGAGTTGGGCAGCTAATACATATATTTGTCACTACCTTCCTTTTATTGTTTACTTGGTCTGAAGAAAATACACATTATCTTTCATGCATTAAAAATTTGATGACAACAATAGTACTTTTTGAACCCACACAAAATTGCCAATCATACTGAGTTCTCACAAATATTACCTCATTTTACCCCACTGGGAGTATCTATGTGGGAGAGACTATTACCATGCCTATTATAGAAGTGAGAGAACTAAGGCTTGAAAATACTAAGTAACCTGCCTAAAGTTATAAGGCTAGTAAACGCCAGATCTAGGATGAAGACTGAGGAAATATAAATCCAAAGTCTGTAGAAAGCCACAGCATTAAAATATCATTTTCAGAGATTAGTGCAGAGAAAACAGAATTCCAATCCAAGGCCTATAGTTAGCTACTGCCAGTCTCAGAGCTTAGTGGTTTTACGTATTAGAAGCCTTAAATATATTTTTACAAAGAATTAAAAAAATGATATCCATGAAAGACTGACTTGGTATTAAACTAGTACAATGCGGAACTTCCAAGTCCATTCTAAGGCACCACTTGAGAGTAGATCAATTGGGGAGCTCCTGAGTTTGAGTTTGAGATATGCTCAAAGCAAAGAGCCTGGAGTCGGGTTTAAGATTTGGTGAAATGCACAGTTGTCACTGTGGAGCAAATGCATGTTTGTCTTGGAAATAGCATCCAGAGTCAGATTTGCCAGAAGTGCCAACATTTGATTTTTCTTTTTTAATCAGCAGCCAGACACAAAAGAAGGCTGTGAGTGAGCACAAATCTAACCTCATTTCTCCTTCCTCAGTTCCCTCAGTTTCACCCTCCTGTCTTGATTCATCTTTAATTCCACAAGAATTAAAGAGCTTCCTCTTATCAGGCATTGTTATGGGTGGTAGGAAAATCATAGTGAGCAAAGCATAAGATCCATGCCTTTAATAGAGTTTGTATTTTACTAGGAGTGCACAGATAACCTTAATAAGTAAAAATGACAGTGATGAAGATGACAACATATCAGGGAGGGAATAGAAGTATAACTTTATGATAGGGTATCAGAGAGGGCCTCGTTGAGCAGGTAACTTCTGATTGAAAGATCTTTCTGTTGAGGGGTAAGAGTTGAGGGAATAAGATGGGGCAGAGGTCTCTCTCACCCACTCACAAGGTCTTCTGATTGGCCCACCCACTCTTCCAGCAAGATCTGGCATGACATGACGTTGTTGGTTTCAAATTTTATGCTGGGCTGTGGAGTTACCTGACCAGTATTTGTGCATTTTTTTCAAGATATATTTTTGGTCTAGTCTGCTTACAATGAAAATATGAGATAGCTTGCTTTATACCCCTATACAGGAAATACATGTTCTTCTGTATAAATGATTGTAAATTTTTGCAGGACTTTAATTTTTCTCAGCCATATGCTAGACTGTGTTGTATCAGTTGCTTTTACTTGATGAGCAGGCGGCAAGGAGCCAGAGACTCCAGAATTGTTAGGAAGGAGGAGGCTAGGGACACATACCATAAGCCGTGACATAAAACACTTAATGTAGGTAATATTATCCTTATTTTACTAATGAGATAATCAAGGCTGAGTTGGCCAGCCTTCCTCCAAATGCAACATTCTGAAGTTTTATTTGAGTTATTAAATTTCACATATCAAGTACATAATTTAATTTTTCTGTGCCTTCATTGTCTGTGTGTGGGGGGAGTACATCTGTATATTTAATGTCATAATGACATCATAGATTACACATGCTTTCAGGTGCTACAATGATAGCATCTCTCTTCATATATGATAATATCTTACAACTTTTACTTTTTAAGATTTTAGTGAAATGCTGAAATCTCGCTATTCAAATAATGTATTCTAGTATCAGTGGGATGCTGAATAACCTACCACAGAAAATAACAAGCTTTGTGCAACATAAAATAAAATTCTATTTCATACTACCTAGTAATCTTTACCCTGTAGTAAATTTATGATATGATCAAATGATTCCATTTTAAAATCACTTGCTTACTAAGATCATGAGAAAAACAGGCCATAATCATAGTTAGACAACTAATAAATGCACTTATCATTGCATTCCTGTTACCTTTGACTCAGGATTTACAAAATAATGATTACTGTTCACACATTTAAAATATAATAGTAAAATATTAAATAATTACTGGGGATGCCGTATGTTTTGGTCTTATGCTAAGAGTTTTGTGTCCATTATGTCATTTCATCCACATGAGACTCTGGTGAGGAGGATACTGTTGTTTTAAAGATGAAAGACATAGGTCGACCAGGTAAGAAAACTTGCTCAAGATTACATATCCAAGGGTGGGTTTAAGATTTAGGCAGTCCCCCTCCAGGGCATATATATAACGACAGCACCATCTGGATTTACAGAGATTAGTGGGAAAAGGCATGACATTGAGGATTGTGAGTTCATTATCTTAGTAACTCGGTGGTTTTAGATTTTGTTACCTTTGACTCATAAAATAGGAATGGTCCATGGAGAAAGTGGAACCGTTTATGTGACAGTGCTTTAAAATTTTTCATACTATCCAAAAAAATATTTTTTCCTTAAAAACAGTTTCTTAATTGTTGCTTGTTAATTAGGAAAATTATGGAGACTGCACAAAAATCAGTGGTTGCCAGAGGTTGGTGCGGGTGAGCAAGGGATGAACAGGTGAGCAAAGATGATTTTTAGGGCAATGAAACTAGTCTATATGATGGTGTAGTGGTAGGTACATGTCATTATACATATGTCCAAATCATAGGAGGTACAATGCCAAGAGTGAACCCTAATGCAAACTGAGGACTTTGGGTAATAATGTTGGCAATGTAGATTCATCAGTTCTTAACAAATGTACCCCTCTGGTGGGGGATGTTGATATTTGGGGAGGCTATGCTAATGAGAGCCGGGTCATGTGGAAAATCTTTGTATTGTCCACTCAGTTTTGCTCTGCCCTAAGACTTTAAATCATAAAGTCTATTAAAGTCTAACCAAACATGTTGTTTGATACAGGGAACTTTAATCTAAAAATTAAATTAAAAACAGAAAAGTTACATAATTTTTTTTAATGTACAGCTTCTAAAAACAGCATTGCAAGTTTCACAGCTTTTATACAAGGAAGATCTTTATAATTTCCATCTAACAGAGAGGTACAAATAGGAAAGTAAGACACTTGGTCTTAAAAATAGTATATAGCAGCAAATATATATTTATCATATGGGACAAATTCTTTTCTTCTAATGGCTTATCCATAAGAATATAACTAGGCTGTTAAAAACACAGCAAAGGAATTTTGGCTAAATCTTAGCAGTACAATGATGAGAGGCATACCGTTTTCCATATTTAAATGAAAATACTGATTAAAGAAGGTAAAAATTCCAAACAGATTACCCTGAAAACCAAGAATCTACTGAACGGCCTTTAGAATTAATGTATATTTCTTACAAAGTGGAAAATTGAAAAAAAATGCATAATCTCAGTGATGCTTATAACACAATAAATCACACAGAAAATCTTAAGAAGAATTATATTTAAATTAGCAATAAAATATATTTAAAAGGCTGAAGTAAACTGAATAAGAAGATAAATCTTTTATAGGACATGAATCTTGAATATCTGGATCAATGGAAAGGCCATGTGCCTAGTATTAAATTTATAAGTATAATGATCATCAAGAGACTGAGAACACTTGAATGAAAACACAATAGTATTTTGGTGTGTTTTAGTGGGTGGCCCACTCTTTTGTGGTTTAAATTCTTAAAAAATACATGATTGCAGTATAATTAACTTGCAGTAAGCCGAACATATTTAAAGTGTACAGTTTAATGTTTTCTAATATATATGCACCAATGAAACAATCACTGCCTTCAAGATAATAAACATCCATCAAACCTAGAAGTTTCCCCATGGCTTTTATAATGTTTCCCACCCTTCCTTTTCTTCCATCACCTACTTCCCCAAGCAATTACTCATCTGTTTTCCATCACCACAGATTAGTTTTTATTTTCTAGAATTTTATATAAATGGAATCAATCATATATTATGGACTCTTTTTTGAATATGGCTTCTATCACTCATCATAATTATATTGGCATTTATCTATGTGTGTGTATCCGTAGTTCATTCTTCTTTTTCTTGCTGAGTAGGATTGCATTGTAGAAATAGGCCATGATTTGTTTACCCAGTTAACTGTTAATGGACATATGGATTGTTTCCAGTTCTTGGCTGTGACAAAGTTGCTATAGACCTTAGTGTATAAGTGAACAGTGAAGATGTGGTAGGTAGAATATTCGATGGTGGTGATAAATAATAATAATGGCAACTACCATTAAGTAAGTACTCATTATGTGTCAGATATTGTGTCCTATCCTACATGTCAGATAGGTTTTACATTTATAACTGTAATAGGACAAAATTAATATTTCAGCTGAGGTACCAAGATAAAATTGTCAGGTCCTCAAGTAAGGGTGAAACAACCTTAGAGAAATCATCAAATTACATGAACAAGGACTGTTTCCAGGACTCTGGGGTGAAGATTTCTTCCTAGAGTGAGGAATTAAGAACATACTATCTCTGCCTTGAATGGGATGGTGCTTCAACTGGACTTTTTGGAGGCTTGATATGCATTCCCTTGGGTTGAAGGACCCTGTGTGATGCCTGACCACACTGGGGAAAGCTAAAGCCAAATTTGCTTGGGCAAAGTATAAAATTAGGAGGCTGCTATTTGGAAATAACCATGTATACACTGAACACCACAGAGAGTGATGTGAACTGGAATGTTATGTTGCCCAGAGGGACTCTGCTGGGAGGGTTGAAGAGCTCCAGGAGGGTGAATCGTGGTCAACCGTAGAATCAGGTCTGAGTGGAGGATTGGTTAGGAGGTTACAGTCAGGAAGACCAAGCAAGAGGCCACTGAGGAGCCCCCTGATGGCACACACATGCTGAACCATCTCTGTGGCTCAGAGAACAAGCAAGTGAGGACGTTCTTTTTCTGACTACTCTTTGTCATGCATGCTCTTTGATTTTAGCAGAGCAGAAAATCAGCAGTGGATTTGAGGTAGAGATGGGAAACTGAGAAGAGCAAAAGCAGGAATCCACAACATCCTCGTCCGGAAGGCAGGCAGGCTGGGTACGAACTATTGATCTTAACTCTAGAGAAAATAAACTTAAAAAAAAAAAAAGATTGAAGTGTTGATAACTTAAATTGCACATATTTAATTACTGGAGTGAGACAAGGCTTAAAGTTATTGTTCAATTATCTGTTACCAAAATATAAAAGGAATTGCTTTCTCCATTGGATAAATTTTAAGTGGGCAGCGGGAGGCAAAGAAATAAAATTTAGTTATATCCTAGGTGTCATTCTTTTTCAGAGTTTCAGTTACATCTGAATCATTAGCTGATATAATGCATAGTTTCTGAAATTTTACTCGAATACAAAAATCTTAAGCACAAATATATTCGTGTGAGAGGCAAGAAATGTAGCTTTTAGGTGAGAAATTCAGAAGAAAATAATTCTTGCCCCCTACATTGCCATGAAACCAGAATCACAAACAGCTTAGTGCTGACCTGCCTTAGGAGATAAAAAACTAGTTCATATCTCAAAGAGCAAGATTTTAGAAAGTTCTTTGTGGATAAAGATTTAAGACGTGAATCCTTTGAGAATTGTTCATTTCATTTCTGAAAATGCCACTATTCTAGTGTAAGTTCATATCAGCTAACTGCATGTCTTTTTCTGGAGCTCACTGTTTGTTTTTATGCAGGAGACATGAAAAATGAGGGTTCTGTATTGAGATGTAACTTGGTCACAGTAGAATGATCTCCATCTAGTTATATCACAGAGCTAGCAGAGCCTTAAGAAACTAGAGACAGGGCTTTGAAATGACAATTGCAAGTAAAATGAAATAGTCATTCTCTTTACCCAAAGCTTATGAGTGAGGACTTTTTCACTGGCAGTTTTATCTTTTCTTTATAACAACCACCAGCTAAACACACACACACACACACACACACACACACACACACACACACAGGTGTGCTCTCTTGATTCTGAGGCATGTGTGTTTATACATTTGGTACATTTAGCAGTTGGGAAAGAATGTAGTTTTATTTTTTAAAGATTTTATTTATTTATTTGGGAGAGAGAGAGAGCACACAAGTAGAGGGGAGCGGCAGAGGAAGAGGGAGAAACAGACCCCCCTGCTGAGTAAGGAGCCTGATATAGATAGGGCTCCATCCCTGGACCATGGGCTCATTACCTGAGCTAAAGGCAGACACTTAACTGACAGAGCCACCCAGGTACCAAAGAATGTCGTTTTAAAGAGAAGTCAGTCTTGCCCAGCTTTACCTTAAACTTTATACTAAGATGTTGTATTGTCTTTTCTCAAATTGAAAATGAAAATCTTAGCACATCTTTAATCTGAATAACAATGGAAATAAATTCTGGTAAAATAGTTTATTTACATTTAAAATGTGTCCAGTATTTTTTTTTAATCCTGCATATATCCTGAGCAAGAAAATTCCCAATAAGCATTTTCCATTCTAACTCCACATGTGAGATCATTACAAACTTTAAAAAATCTTATGTCAGGGCGCCTGGGTGGCTCAGTGGGTTAAGCCGCTGCCTTCGGCTCAGGTCATGATCTCAGGGTCCTGGGATCGAGTCCCGTATCGGGCTCTCTGCTCGACGGGGAGCCTGCTTCCTCCTCTCTCTCTCTCTCTCTGCCTGCCTCTCTGCCTACTTGTGATCTCTCTCTGTCAAATAAATAAATAAAATCTTTAAAAAAAAAATCTTATGTCAAAGTTAGGATTATAACCATGTCATACTTGGATAGGAAATACTCCAACATATTTGACTCAAATATTTTTCTGGAAAAAAAACTTATATTACCTTTATTTCCAGTTTTAATTGTCTTCCTTATGTTTGAATGAATTTTCATTAAATTTATAATAAAACTAGCTGTGCGATTACTTCCAGAAAAAAATATTTTCAGGAAAAATCACAGTCATCTTATTTAGTTGAAATACTCCAACATTTAACCAAGTTTTGTTTTGCTTTTTTGTTTTGTTTGTTTTTTGGGGGGAGGGAGAGTAAGAGGGCACAAATAGTGGGGAAAGGGCAAAGGCAAAGGGGAGGGAGAAAGAGAGGCAAGGCTTGATCTCAAAACCCTGAGGTCATACCCGAGCCAAAATGAAGAGCCAGAGGCTTAGCCAACTGAGTCACCCAAGCCTGCCTCCTGCCCCCTCCTCTGTGCAAGAGCTAACATTTTAAATTGGGGGAGTATTTGAAATTTGGGGAAATAATTATAGATGAACAAATAAGATAAACTGGATACTCCAAACTCATCATTTTCCAAATGGGTGGATTGAGGTCCAGAGCCATAAAAGGGGAGAGCCTAGCATTCTTCTGTGTCAAGGTGTTGTTCATTCCCCTAAACCAGGTAGATTATACTATTTATTGTTTCATTATTGAAGACTTCTTTGAAATCAACATAGAGAAGCTTGGGTGATGAATTGTTTTTTTAAAGATTTTATTTATTTATTTATTTGACAGAGAGAGAGATCACCAGTAGGCAGAGAGAGAGTAAAGGAAACAGACTCCCTGCTGAGCAGAGAGCCCAATGTGGGACTTGATTCCAGGACCCTGGGATCATGACCTGAGCTGAAGGCAGAGGCTTTAACCCACTGAGCCACCCAGGTGCCCGTGGGTGATGAATTTTGATAAGCATCTGTCCATATGCACAATTCCCTGATGTTACTAATATGAAATAGCAGGGTAAATATACAGCAATTCCAAAGTACAATTATCTTTCAGCAGGAGATGGTTTCTTAATGTCTATTCTTCACTTGGTACTGTTTTGTATAAAATTTTCAATTTATGGACACCTGGTTGGCTCAGTGGGTTAAACGTCTGCCTTTGGTTCAAGTCATGATCTCAGGGTCCTGGGATGGAGCTCTGCATTGGGCTCCCTGTTCAGTGGGGAGTCTGTTTGCCTCTCACCCCTGTTTGTGCTCTCTCTCAAATAAATTAATTCTCTAAAAAAAATTCTCAATTTGTATTTATTGAATTAACTTGGACTTAGGAAATTTTTTTATGGAGGGTATGGGATGGGAGTCTGTGTTATGAATGATGTAAGTTGAAGATAAAGAACCAAACTTAACTAAATTTTCTAATTCATGTGGCACTTAATGACAGGGTAGCTTGACAGATGGAGGAACTTTTACAGCCCACTGATTTGATTTACGATTGATTCAGGGTTTTTAAAATTAATTTTATAAAAGATTTTATTTATTTGACAGTGAGCACAAGCAGGAGGAGAGGGAGAGGGAGAAGCAGGGCTCCCTGCTGAGCAAGGAGCTCTACTCGGGGCTCGATCCCAGGACCCTGGGATTATGACCTGAGCTGAAGGAAGATGCTTACCTAACTGAGCCACCCAGACACCCCAGGATTAGTTCAGAATTATCCTAAATCAGTTCATTTGGAGTTTGTGGGCCTAAGGTTTTTTTTTTTTTGTATGATATTTACAGAGGATACATACTCAGAAGTAGAAGGGTACACACACACACACACACACACGCATATTTAGTAATACTTATATATTAAGAAAGTGTTATATACTTCTAATACCTATATACATAAAGCCATACTTATCTGATATTTTATATGCATTGTCTCATTTGAGCCAAAACAACTCTATGAAGTAGGGAATAATATCAGCATATTAGCACTGAGGAAACTGAGGCTCAGGGATTAGGCAACCTGCATGATTTCACACAGTTAGTCAGATTCTGGATTTTAATTGGGTCTGCTCAATTCTAAGCTTCTGTGTTCTTTTTTATTGGCCTTCTGCTTAAGAAATCAAACATTTCAGAAGAATGCAACCACTAAAAATCTGTTGGCAAATGTTGACAGTTTCAAGATCTACATGAGCTTAATCTATTCATTAGGAAATCATGATCAGTCTGTTGATGGTAGAACCTGAGCCCTAAACATCACGAACCAGCTTCTCTGAGGTAGGGTGAAGGGGGAGATGGTATCCTGAAAGAGCAAGGCACTTGAAGGAATTACCACGGTATGGTGGCAAACTTTGATAAGCGTTTTTAGAGTTACTAATTGTAATATTTGAATTCCTATCTCACTCAAATTACTGTACTCTGTGTATTTTTGTGGTGAGCAAATGGCAAAGACACATTTCCTCAGGATACAAATTTTTTCCCGTATGCAAACAATATCCTCCTTTATTTGAATGAGAACAGATGGATGAAGCCTCAATATAAATACTTATTGCCCATAGTAATGGATGATTTTATGAGACATTCAAATTGGGCTTAAACAAGGGTATGAATTAGTAGATCTGCTTAGCTTGATATTTTTATTCTGACAACAAGAATCTCTATAAGAAAGGGTGAAGCTGAAAGGGCAACTGAGGCCCCTTTGAGTGAATTAGTATTCCTGTTGCATTACCCGTGTGGATAATATTCTTTACCTCCGATGTGACCCTTACAAATTTAATTAAATTTGATGGCTGGCCAGCATGTAGATTATTCCTGCTGTAGACAAAACTTCGATGTTTTCTGGCTATGGATAAAATATTTGTGGAAGTTCCTATTAATTTATGTACTCACCTAACTTTTCTAACATTAGATGTTAGAGCTGAAGAGCAAATGATATTTGCTGCCTTGCTATTATGTGCCTCATGTCTATTAATGGTAAACCAAAAAAGTGTGATGGTACTATATGGCCAGGGTCACTGGAGATGTTTTATAAAATATATTTGTAAAACAGTTGGATTTTAAACAAACCTGATATATGAAAATTAGAGGTTATATTTATTTTTTAATAGAATTTATTCCTCTGTGTGTGTGTGTGTGTGTGTGTACAAAATTAGGTATCAGAATCCCCCAAAAAAGAACCACATTCATATAACAAGGTCCCTTTTTATTAAAACATCAACACTTGAATGTTTTCTATTGAAAACCTAGCTCTAGTGAAGAGATTATTTTCTCATCTGTACAAAGCTTATTCTCAGCATCTTGATGATTAATATTTCACGTACACTTAACAGCATTTGGTGATTTTGAGATGCAACATTGTTCTGAACCAAGCATTCCTACTATCACAGTAGCCTCTACGTGGAGCTTTTCTTCTAAGTGCACGTTGACAAGGCTATGGTGGGGTAGAAGCTGCATGGTACAGTGAGACTGTAGTTTCAAAATTAAGCAGATTGCTTTCCGGCATTATGGCTCTGGCAAAAACCAGTCAGTTTTTCACTGTCTCTATTTCCTCATCTATGAACTAGGAATGATAACACCTTCCCTGTGATGACTGACAAGTGATATATTTGGAGAAACAAATAAAATTTTATGTCATCATTATTGAAGCATTGACAAACCCTACTAATGAATGTTTGGGGGAAGAGGAGTATTGGAAGAGTTCCTTCCCACAAAGTACAAACTACACTTGTGCACTGAAGGACAGGATGGCAGTGTGGTAAGAATACAGGACAACGGGCACTAAAGGATCTGCTTGTGACTCAGACTGTGCTCATCTCTTCTTGTTACCTTATGCTATTCTAGAGCCCCTGGCTGCTGTGCTGTCTCTAGAGCACACATTCTTATAATGATGTTCTGGACACCTACATGTCTCATTCCTTGACTTCCCTTCAGAACTCTGTTCAAACAGGTCTTCATTGAAGAGGCTGTTTCTTGTGACTCTGCATAAAATGAGGCACTGTTCTCAACCACAGTGACTCTTATCCCTGCTTGATTTTGCTTTACTGTTATATGGCTTATTGATTGTGGATTTTCTTTCCATGAAAACACAGGCTTCATGAGCATAGGAACTTTGTCTCTCTTGTTGACCAGTCCATCTGCAGAAGCTATAGGACATGGATATAAATGAGGGAAGAAATTAGGCTAGGAGCAGAAGAGTTGTATTCTAGTCTTTTCTCTCTGTGAACATGGAGAATCTGTCAGTTATTTCTGGACTTCATTTTTCTCACTGTAACTGCTAGAATCAATTTTTATTTTTTGCATAGTAGTTGGGAAGTTAATGAAAGGAGCAAACTATTTATGTGTACCTACTACAGGGCATACCTTGCTGCAGGTAATTTGCATTAATTATCCAAGCGCCATACTAACTTGAGAAATGGATGGAAGTATGCCTATTGCAGATTAAGAAACCAAAGCTAAAACAGTTTGCCACTTGTAAAATCTAATGAAAATGTGTGAAATAAGTATTGAAGATATGTCTTTTTATAAAAATAACATCTTATTAGACTAGCAAAGAAATGAATGATAGCTATTTTTGTTAAAACCATCCTAGAGTTGTAACTAAACCAGTGCTGTGTTCACTCCTTGGTGAGTCAGAAATGACACCAGGCTGGGTTGTCCCACAAAGAAAACTCTTATTTACAGCAAACAGGGAGATCTCAGTGAATGACTCCTAAAGCTCTGACTCTCCAAGTAAGGGTGGATGGGTTCCTTTAATTTAGGCTAAATAAAATATCTAGGATGGTATTTTATAGTTAGGATGAATATTTAGACAGGGAAGCCTTGTTATCAACTGTAGAGGTGGGCATAAAGTGTGTGTGCCTTAAGGAGACATGTGTGTACATACATTATACATTATATAAATGAGGCTTGTGCTCCCCTCCTTGGGTGGAGATTTTAGTATTACAATGAGGTAAAGGTTGGTCATTCCAGAGGTGACCAGTCAGGGGGTAGGGTTTAGCCCAACAGGTCTGGGTGGTTTAGGCCTGTGGAAGGCCTTTTCAGGGCTGTCGCCATCACCTAGATTTTTTCTATATTAAGAGGAAAGGCAGGGGAAAAATGTAAGACTAAATTTAGTGAGTATAAGTAGGTGTGCAGTAAAGGCCACTTCTTGGGGTCTGGCTGGTGACCTAGTTTGCTAGATGAAAATAATATATGATTAGAGTACTTTCTCCATTTGTATGATAACATTAAGCATGGACAAGAAATAAGTAGAACAAAAATAATTCATTTGGATATATTACCATTGGTACTATCTGCTGAAAGGTTTATAAGTTTCCATTTTTTTAAATAGAGATCTGTTATAACCAGAGCAGTAATTCTCTAAACATTTCAGATCTGTTGTAATAGAAATTTTTTCAGACCCACTTAATTTTTTTTCAGCAAAGGACAACTTATTATTTTGATAGTGCTTTGAATTTTCTACTTTGTACCCTTTTGTATAATTTTAAATTAATGTATAGGGTGTATACTCTGTTCAAGATATAAAGGCCTTTGATCACATATTGACTTACGGGCTTTGGTAATAGCTTAAAGGCCTTCTAATGTCTGTAGCACAAGGTCTGGCAAATGTTCAAGAAATTAGATGGAGGATACTTTGTTTATGCCCAAGCCTTTTTGGCTAATTCAGGTACAAAAATAAGAGGTCTCAAAATTCTTTTATCTGAAGAAGAAATGGAAGAAATCTCTTTGAATGAGAATTTTCAGGTGTAAGGTGGGAGAGAAAACTCAAGAAAAGACTTTCCACAGAAAACCATTTAAATGACAAGATAGCTAAATTATCCTCACAAAAGCTTACTGGGCAGCAAGGGGAAAATAGTGGTCTTCATGAACTCAGAAAAAAGGAACCATTTCTATTCCTAAGTACTTTATACATCATATCTCTTTTATTAAAATTTGGAAGAAGTAATCTTAACTGGGCTTGCAGCCATTTAGAAAAACTGAATAATTAATTTCTACTGTTTGTTTTTGTTTTTCTATACCAGGCTAAAATATTTTATTCTATTCACCTAAATGGCTTCAGGCCCAGCAAGCAATATGCTAAATGAAAAGTTTGTCATGGGAAAAGATCTTCAAAAATTAAGCAGTTTTCTCATTTAAATAATTTTAAGAGACCCAGAGTAGATCACATTTTAGGGACATGGATAAAATTGAATTCCTTTTAGTTTTGATTCTCCACTCTTAAAATGTATGGAAAGTTTAATTAGAAAATGCACATATGATTTCCATTGATTAAATTGAGGATGGTATTGAGATGCTTTTTAGTTTCTCTGTTACTGGTCTTAGGTCTGTCACCTTGGACATGCTGTTTCAGATCCTCTGGGGCCAGTTTAAATGAAATTGGCCAAGTGAAAATGACAAGAAGAAATGCTTTTTATTCTCCTCTAGAGTTAAAAAAAAAAAAAAAAAAAAGGTGGTGGAGACATGAGATGAATGGGGAACATAAGTTTCAGGCATCAAAGTGTTGGTATAAAAACATTGTTTGATTTTTCCGATGGAATAGATCATCATACAAGGAACTTTTGACTTCAGTCTGTTATTTTACTTAATTATTCATTTGGCAATGACAGTGTGAAATAATGTTTAGTGAAGTTTTTTTTTTAAATCCTCTATTTTAGTAAGTGGAAAGGAAATTTAAGATTTGCCACATTATCTTATATTTATTGAAATGCTTATTCTGATACTCTTTAGAAATATGCAACTCCAGGTACTGATTGTTGATTAAGAGGAAGCATAAAGTGTGGAATCGGGGCAAGATAGGGTAGGGGTGTGACTCTGTGTGTATGTGTGTATGTGCACATGATGATTTAATTAAAAATTATTTATAGTTGTAGAGGACGGAAGAAAGGGAACTATATCCAGGTGCTTATGTTTGTGTTTTCTTTGCAACAATAATATACTGAAAGCTTAAATGGATGAAACAAATTCTGGAGAGAAGAACATCTTAATGTAGACCCATCAGCTGACTAATCTGTGGTCTAATCAGTATGTTACCATTATGATTTGAAAGGAAAACATGCTTAGTCTGCAAGGATGCTTTGGAGAACAGAACCAAACAAAAATGAAAGTTCAGACTCTTTTTTTTTTCCCCCTATCATACATTGCTTTTTCCATGAGCAGCAGTATTCTAGCAGTTTTTATCTGAAACATTAGCCTGGCCCAGTAGGTGTCAGATTAGATATACATTACTCCATTATCTTGGTATACTACTCTGCATCAAAGGATCTATGGACTTGGAAACTGAAAAAGAAAGAGAATAAATAAAGGATATCTCTTTTCAGTTTTAGAATAGCGCTTTTAACATTAAGAAAAATCAATAACTGGATTGACTGCATTCAGTAGGGAGCATTATTGTTTCCCATAATGTATCTAATGCATATCATTACCAGAGTAATCACATTATTATCTGCCTCTGCCTTGCTGCTTGCTTCGCTAGATATGAAGCCAGAGCTATTTGTAAAGTAAGGTTTTTTTCTCTTTTGCAAAATTGCTGCAAATTGTATTTTTCCCATTTTCTTTATTAGTTGTTTGAACTAGCCAGAACCTCTGAATTCAGATTAAGTGTCTTGGTTGGTTGTGGTAGTTATTATTTTTCTCCTTCAGGATTCCTTTTTGTCTCTTACTCAAATTAATCTTTAGGAAACGGGACAAATCGTCTGTGGTTCATCGTACTGTCTGGTGTGGAAGATGGGGTAGCATGAGCTGAATGTGGGGGTGGGCTTTATGTTTGTGAGATACCTTTTAAAGTCAGCAATTGAAGAATGATCCTGAAAAGCTTTTCCAACAGTGTTACATTTCAACCCTCCAGTTCAGGGGGCTCAGGCTAAAATAATAAAGAGTGTCCAGAGATTAGAACAATCAATTTCCTTTCTGATTCTGATTATGAAGGGGGTAGAAGATATGCCTCACTTAATATGAGATGCACATTTCACTTACGTCTAACTCCTTCATTCATGAACTTCATGACTTCATGTGCGCCCCTCATTTGTATCATGGGAGCCGCACTCCATTCTATTTCCGTAGAGATTTGCAACAATGTGTGTTAAGATACCTAGCCAAGACTACGGTGGTGGTGTTCTTCTCAGTGACAATATAATAAAATGGTGGTTATTTCCAGTGACA
Organism: Mustela nigripes; assembly: GCF_022355385.1. Lineage (NCBI taxonomy): Eukaryota > Metazoa > Chordata > Mammalia > Carnivora > Mustelidae > Mustela > Mustela nigripes. The sequence continues at coordinate 44,923,809 of NC_081565.1, read as the reverse complement.
ATATAATAAAAGAGGGTCAGTGGAGCAGAAAAACTGCCCAGATGAAGACTAAAGTGAATACACATGGGGTGTTTCTCTGAAGAATTCCTTATACTTCAATAGCAACTGAAGTTGCTAATGATGTCTGATTAAAAAGCTAAATGGTGGGAAAGAAAAACAAATGCAGTTTTCTTAAAAATATGACACCAGGAATAGGAAACAAGTAGGGCTTCTGAAGTGCTGGAAGATTCAGTCACACTTCCATCAGGTAGGAAATAGGGGGGAGGTAGAGCTGGTCTAATTCATAGGCCTCACAGAAAGGCTTCCTGGAGAATGAGAAGATGGCTTTTTTGGTACAATAATTGCTCTCAGGAAACCCTACTTTGCTCTTGGACCTTAGATTCCTCTATGTCTCATTTCACTTGCATTCTAAAAGCATCATTACTTAAGGGCAGATTTCAGAATTTTCTTTACCAGAAATACAAATCACACATCTTCTTTTTTCCTCCCTCCTCCGTCCTCACCCCGCCCTCCCCTCCCCTCTCCCTTCCTTCCTCTCCCCTCCTCTCTTCCCTCCTCCTCCCCTCCTCTTCTCCCTTGTCTTCCCTTCCCCATTCCCTTCCTTTTTCCTTCCTTTCCTCCCATTCCTTTCCTTTCCTTCTTTCCCTGCCTTCCGTTTTTGTACGACTATTCTAGAGGATGGGTAATAACAGACAAGAGTCCCATTTGACAGAAGTTTGAACTTTGGGAGGCAAACTACTTTCTGGTCACGTAGAAATACTTACTTGATTACAACCATTTGTCAGTTCAGTTTGTGGAAGCAGATTAAGCCAGAAAGCTGCCAATATTTTTCCATATTTGATTCTTTCTCTCCATTAGGGAAAGGAAACCAAAGTACTTGGGAATTAAAAACCTCTTTGATTCCAGAACAACGGTGTTGCTCAATTTGGAACTGGCAAGGGGTATAGAGGTACAAAGGAAATGGATATAGAAAACGGAAATTCTGGTTTTCTTTCTAGCTCAGATGGAAGCTTTTAGGATCATGCCTTTAGGATCCTAGAAGAAATCATTGGAACTTGGAGTATGATGACCAGACATTACTGGGATGTTTACGGAATGCTTTTGCTATGATCCTTAACTTTTAATCTATATTCTGACATATTTTTGCAGTGTAAATATATGTATTTATCTTATTATGTATTAAATCTACATTTAAATAGTACATATTTAAAATATAATTATGCATAACATATAATAATTAGAAATGTGTTTTAAAATACATTTAAAATATACAAATATATATTCAGTTATATATATATATATACACATATATATATATATATATATATATAAAACCAAAAATACAACAGAAAAAAGACATTCTGCATTTTCTAGAGGGAACAAATTTGAGAAATACATGAAAATGAAAGTATAGGAAAATTGTGTTTGTGTATATTTTTACTTGTTTGATTTGTTTGTAGTTTCCCTCAAGAACATGTTTCAACAGACACTGGTTGATAGTAAATGATTTTTCAACTCAGAACAAAAAGGAAACAAGTAACTCTAATCAAACAAACTGTTAATAGCCTCTGGTTAGTGAGAAAATTCAATTGTCTAGCCAAGTTTAAAAATCAATAGTGGCCACTCTAAATTTGAGTATAGTTATAAAATGGCAGACTCAAACACATTCTCAGAGATGAGAACTTTTTTCTCATCTTATACAAATACAAATATGTAATACAAATATGTCAGAATCTGGGGGTGGGGAAAGGAATCAAAACCTCAAAGAGAATTAGGGTGTTTCATGTTAGATACATAAAACGTACTCAGAAAAACTGATGACAAAGTTATCAAGTACCAGTGACCAAGTTACAAATGAAGATTTCAGTAATTTGGTCTAAAAAATTCTTATGCTTATGAATGATAGATTTATATTGTATTTGCCTAATGTATCTAATGCCTATCATTCAGTGGAAGCATCCTCAGAATTAGGAACTCCATTGTTTACCCATCTTGCCATCTAAGATTCTGAGAACCAGAGACCTCAAGAGGAAGTGTTGTTGTCCAGTAGTTAGAACTCTAATTTTGCACTCAGACACAGGTATGTTCAAACCGTGACTCAACCACTAGTCTTTGAAACAAGTACTTTCTTCTTCCAAAATCTCAGTTTACTTGTTTTTGCTGTGGGGCTACTCATAGTGCCTACTTCATTGTATTTAATTATCCTCATAGGATAACTAGAAGATTATAGAATAATAAAAACATTGTAGCTAATGTATATAATACCTACTATAGAGTAACTATTGAATATTCCCATTTTAGTATAATATATAGTAGCTAATAAAGCTATTATGACTCTCAGGTTTTGGTTTGGACTGCTGAACTCACTTGTTACACTATTAGTGAGGTCACAGCCTTACTGAAATTCATATATAGTCCACATATTTTTATGAAACATCTACTAAATGTAAGTTACATCATTGCTTTTTATAAAATAGGAAAATATAACATCCGTCCTGTTTCTAAGAAGCTTATAATTAAGCAGGGGGTACAAGATACTGTAATAAAAGATAAATTGTGGTAGGCAAAATCAAATAGGAAAAAAGTCCTGTGGTTTTAAGAATGAAAGGGAGATACCTTTGACCAGGTGGAAGGTGATCAATAGACTATAGTTACTCTATTTGCAGTAGTTATTGCTAACTCCAAATCCAAAGCTCTCTTGCAGAGCTAAATAAATAAGTCTTATAAAATATAAGAGAATCACAGAATGATTTATTAAATCTATTAACAACATTCACATGAAATCTCTTTTGTTAAAAATAAATAGGAAGGAAAGGAAAAGAAAAACTAAAAAGTTAAGACTCTATGACTATATTGTGCTTAAGGCAAGTGGACCTCTTTGAGAAGAAATCTATGGCTGATTAAAATATGAGCTATCCCATTAATCACACAATACATTAGATAATAAATTGTGGTTGTTAACTTGATATGCACCATTGAACATGGAGAAAATATCACATAGGCAGACAAGTGCACCAAAGTATGACAATGTAATAGCTTGTGGATATATTCTTTTTGTAAATATGTCTGCAGCACATCCAGTGTCTTACTAAACTATGCTGTAAAATAAGGTTACTCTTTAAGTCACAGAGATTAATGCTGCAGATTTTTCAACACTGAAAAAAATCATACATTTGAATAGAAGGAAGGGTGAGATAGAAATTAACATTTTTCACTCAGAGTGTGTCATTCTAATATCTCATTCAATTTTCTAAGGGAGCTCTGAAGATGTTAGATTAAAAAAATGTTTTGGAAAAAGAAAATCCAATAACATATTCCACTGACAGATAAATATGTGAGCTAATTTCAAGGACTAGTTTGAACCATGATAGGATATTTAACTCTTCTTTGTAGATCTAGTGAGCCCACCCTGAAAATTTGCTGATAGCACATATAGGAAATAGAAACAGTGCTATACATTCTATAGGCTAGCAGTCCTTTTTACAGAAAATCATAGATTTCTTTCAGTTTTGATTAGTTAAATATGTAAATGTAACATTTAACCGATTGTTAAACATAATTTTCACCTGGTCTTGTGTTTCCAATTTTCTTGACGAAGTAACACATTGAGCAATTTGACCAGGTTTCACTGTGAATATTGTCTTCTTGTATGCTGGTGTGTTGTCCAACATTGCAGCCAGCTAGCCACATTTGGCTACTGAGTACTTGAAGCATGATTAGTCTGAACTGACATGGCTGTCAGTATTAAATACACACCAGATTTCAATGACTTAATTTAAAACAGGCAAGATATCTCATTTGGATTTAATAAAATACATCAGTTACACCTCTTTCTTTTATACATATCATATATATATATACACATATATATATAAATTTACTTTAAATGTAAAAGTAAAAGACTACAAAATTTAAAACTACTTATGTGATTTTCATTTATGGCTTGAATTATACATCTGTTGATTAGAGTTGTCTACAGGATCCATAAAGTAAACTACTGATAAAGGAGATAAAATTCTGAATGAAGAGATTTGACGTGCTCAGAACTACATTGAAATAGCTCACATTCTCCCTTCTCATGGCTGCATAATATTTCATTGTATATATGGACCATATCTTCTTTATCCATTTGTCTGTTGAAGGGCATCTTGGTTCTTTACATAGTTTGACAATTGTGGCCATTACTGCTATGAATATTGGGGTAGAGATGGCCCTTCTTTTCACTACATCAGATCTTTGGGGTAAATACGCAGTAGTGCAACTGCAGGTTCATAGGGTAGCTCTGTTTAATTTCTTAAGGAATCTACACACTGTTTTCCAAAGTGGCTGCACCAACTTGCATTCCCACCATCAGGGTAAGAGGGTTCCCCTTTCCCCACATCCTCTCCAACACTTGTTTACGGTCTTATTAATTTTGGCCATTCTAACTAATTTAATGTGGTATCTCAATGTGGGTTTGATTTCAATTTCCCTGATGGCTAATGTTGAACATTTTTTCATGTGTCTGTTAGTCATTTATTGTCTTCTTTGGAGAAGTGTCTGTTCATGTCTTCTGCCCATTTTTTGATATGATTATTTGTTTTCTGGGTGTTGAGTTTGAGGAGTTCTTTATAGATCTTGGATATCAGCCCTTTATCTGTAGTGCCATTTGCAAACATCTTCCACCATTCTGTGGGCTGCCTGTTTTGTTGACTGTTTCTTTTGCTGTGCAGAAGCTTTTTATCTTTATGAAGTCCCAAAAGTTTATTTTCACTTTTGTATCAACATGGACGGGACTGGAAGAGATTATGCTGAGTGAAATAACTCTAGAAGAGAAAGTCAATTATCATATGGTTTCACTAACTTGTGGAGCATAAGAAATAACATAGAGGACATTAGGAGAAGGAAAGGAAAAGTGAATTGGGGGAAATCAGAGGGGGAGACAAAGGATGAGAGACTGTGGACTCTGAGAAAGAAGCTGAGGGTTTGGAGGGGTTGGGGTGGGGGGATGGGTGAGCCTGGTAGTGGGTATTAAGGAGGGCACATATTGCATGGAGCACTGGGTGTGGTGCAGAAACAATGAATCTTGGAACAATGAAAAAAAAACAAAACAAAACAAAACAAAAAAAACCTCATGTATCTACTGACCTTAAAACACGTTTAAGTTGTGGGTAAATGGTTATATATAAACTATATAATTCAAAGTATATGATGCATTAGAAAAAAGCAGAAGAAAAATAGACTGCAATTATGTATGTGTAGGAAGATAACATTGTGAAATCTAAAACACAAAATATTCATTTAGTTACATGTTTCTTATCTGAAGGGTAGGCCCTACTTGTGATTCCTGCAACCATATTACTATATTGAGATTACAAAGGACCCTCTTCTCCCAGATAGTCTCAAATTTTGTGGAAAATTTATTTTCTCATCAAAGAATTTTAAATAGAATCAATACAAATAAAAAAATTTAAAAAATCTTTGTTCAAGTTTTTCTATCCTCTCGTAGAAAGAAGACAAAATTATTTCCCCTCCCATTGAAAGGCCACATAAATCATCTGTTTCTTTTCTTTTTTTAATGTCTGTATTTGTCAATACTGGGATCCAACAAGGGGAGAAAAGCCCCAGATACAGTCATAAGTGAGAACAGTACAATAGGTGACTCTAGAATTTATTTTTCTTTAGTACTACAATAGTCTGCCTTTGGGTTGGTAACTTAATAAATCAGTCTTTATTGCCAGAAAGAGTTGATATATATTCTAAAGCAAGCCATTTATAATTTTACTTGTATTTTTAAAGATGAGACCATTTATATTTTTACAAAATTATGTGTTTCTTCCCAGAATTATCACCATGTAAATTCAGAATATAATAGTTGTTCCTTAAGGTCCTATTATATGCCAGGAGTAACCATTAGGTGGAGGTGTATCTTGAAATTTTTTCACATGTGCGTGCATGTGTGCGTGTGTGCGTGTATGTATGTGTATGTGTGTGTATGTGTGTGTATGTGTTGGGGTGGTTATTACCTGAAAATATTTCCTTTGGAAGGTCTGTAAGGGTCACAATTGGACATTGATGTGTGGGCCAGATCTGAGGATTAATCCTCAAGGAGGTGGGGGGAAAAAAAAAAACTTAAAAAGTCTGAAACAGAAAAACCTTGTGGATTCTAAACCTGTGATGTCTAATATGGCAACCACTTAAAACCTGTATCTACTGACTATTTCACTTATAGCTGATGTTACTGAGAAACTGACTTTTTAATTTTATTTAACTTTAAGGTAGATTTAAAAACTGATATTGGATTCAGTGAATGAGAAACTTTTAAGTGTGTTTGGAAAAAAACCTTGGATTTACTTTTCCAACTGTACACTTTATGATATATAAATGCAGATTAGGTATTTTCAATTCCAAATTCCAAATTGAGATATGCTGAAAAGAATAAAATACAAGCCAGATTTTGAAACTTAGTACCAACATAAATTAAATAGCTCATTAATAATTTTACATAGATCACATATTGAAATGGTATTTGGATTGAAAGGTATAAAAATTAATTTCATCTGCTTTTTAAGTATTTTCTTAATGTGGCTACAAGAAAATTTAGAAGTCTATCTGTGGTTTATATTTTGTTTCTAGTAGACTGTGCTGTCTAAAGAAGAGGAAAACACATGGAATTAACCATGAGATACCAAGACTGTAAATGGGATATGACAACAAAAGGGAGACTCTAATGGCAAGTTAAGAGTTAGTAGCAAATAAAAGAGAAGGAGGTCCTTAGCTTATCTTACTGTGTTGGCAGGTGACTAGTGTATAATGCTTGGACTGGTTTGAGGGTTTAAGATTAAAAACATAACTTTTAAGTCTTTTGTGCCTTATAATCAAAGACAAGTAGATTGTTGCTTTAATAATAATAATTTTAGTTATTACTAGTTTTACTTTTAAAAAGTGTTAACTGAATTTACATCTCTTTTGAACCTTCCACATGGTATTAAGTGCACTATGTACAGGCATTGAAAGAATTTTACCACAATAAACCTTGAAAACAAAAGATACCTGAATTATAGGATGGGAAAAATAATGTTAAATCAAATTTAATTCCAAGGGTAGAAATCTTATGAAGCAGTTATATGGCACACTTTGTTATGTAAAATCTATTCCATGAATGAAATACTGTATTAGATTAACATTGGACAGTTTGGAACAAATTAAATTACATTGTATTTGCCAGGGACGTCCTATTGCCCTCATGTTGAAGTTAAATAGCATTTTTTCCCATATAAGATGCAAGTACATTGTAGAAAAGTTGGAAACACAAAAAGCAACACGGAGAAAATAATAATGACTTATAACGTACACCACCCAGAGATAATGACTATACATTTCCGTTGTATTTTCTTTCAAAGATATACAGTTAGTTTTTAGACAGGGTTTGGTTTGTCTTAATAAGCACTGCATCACAAACTCTGTATTTAATACTTTTCACCCTTTTCTTTGAACTCTCTTTGGACTGGTTTCATAGCCCAGACTGAGGTTATCCATTATAGAAACAACAACTTAATAAATGATGTCTTGTTGACTTGAAAGTATTATTCACATAGATTTCTAAAGTGACAAAGATACGACCAGAAAGTGTTTTATTCACTAGAAAATCTTGTTGAACATTTTCTGACACTATTAGTAAGGTAAAGAGAGTATGGATGAAAGAGAAAACATGAGTTCTGAATCCTGAAGAGCTTGTGCTTATTAGTACTTTCAGCAGAAATCATGAAGGGCCACCTCATCAGGTGGACTGATGAAGCCTCATTAGGTAAAGGCTTGAAGTGTTCTAAGAGCAGTCCCTCACAGAAAGAACATCCCAAGTGGAGGCTAGACAAACATGCCTACCTGTCATTGCTGCCTTTTGATTGGAAGGAGTTTGTATTTGTTTCCTCTTTAAGAGGAAGGTGTGCATGCAAGTATAAAATCACTTAGCAGTGTTAGCAGTGCTAGATGTGAAAATGCAAACCCAAGGGCTTGAAGTTAGGCAAGCTCCTTGAGATGAAGTGGAGTGCAGAGTGCCCTTCATTTATTCTTGAAATACTTACTTCCATTCTATGGCTTTACACTAGCTACTGTCTTACACTCAGTCTTGCTATTCAAACTATTTTTAGGTGATTTGAAAAATAAAAACATTCATCTTGAAGTCAGGAAAAGCAAAGGCTCAGTACAATGTTCCAGAGCTTTCTGTGTTTATCGCTTTTAAGACCATCAGGTACCTAAATGCCAAAATCACTGCACTTTATCCAAATTCTACTTTAAACCCATAATCAGGTAGTTTGGAGGGTGGCAGGATATGCTTCAGTCTGCTGATATCTGAGATAATTTCTGGATTTAGATAATGTTAAAAATTCCTGAGAACTCTTAGAAAGCTTGGGGTTTCTTCAGATTTCTGGTCTAGCTGACATTAAGGCTGCCTGGTAGGGCAAAGTCAACCAAGCTCCTCGGAAGTACACATGAAGGAGCTTAGAACTTCTCATAGCCCTTCAAAAAAGTTTCTTACTAGGAACCTGTGCACTTAATTTGGAAATTTGGTGTTTACCCAAATTCTGATCTAAAATTTCATGGAATGTGTTAATTCCAAACAATGTTGTGGGAGCTCTTATTTCGTGATTTCACTGTTGTGTTGAACATCAAGCTGCAAAGGTTTTCAAAGACTGAGGAGGTTATAGTAGGCAGTCTGGCAAACTAAGTGTGGTAACATGTGGTAATATTAAGAATATCTAGGGTATGCTCAGTTCTAAATAACAGGATTCATTAATGCTTCATTTATATATTCATATTTGTATTCAACTAATACATTTTTTTTCTGTGTCGGGTGTTACAACGAGCTGTATGCACAAACAGCAGATGTGATTTCTGACCTCTTGGAATCAGACTTGATTCATGGTTATGTAATTCCTACAAAGCAAAAAAAGAATGGCAGTGATTCAATGTAGTTGGAAGGGCTAACATAAGGTGAGGGGGCCAGGAAAGTCTACCTTGCATAAGTGATATTTAAACCAATGCAAAATTTTGAGATACATTGCTAGTTGTTGGGAATATGAAGATAAACATGGCGTAGTCCCTGTCCTTGAGGAGTTCATGTGCAAACCACTAGCAGTCCTCTGTGATTTGTGCTCTACAGAAGTATATAATTACTGTGGGTCCTAAAGGTTATGGGTAATTTGGTCTGACCATCTCAGGAAAGAGTGTATGAGATGAGATGTCTTTAAGTGTAGGTTTTGAAACACAACCATTTTGAAGACTAAGGAATATTACTAGGCCATCAAGACAGGAAATAATAGCTAGGAGTAAGAAATAAAATCCAGTATGTTTGGTAAACTCTAAGTAAAAGGGAAGGCCTAGGAAGGCAATTGGCCAAGGGTGATATTGTGTATAGGGTGGGATGGTAAATTGAAGGCATGAGAAACACTATCAAAGAGTTTATACTTCTTTTTTTAAGAGTGGAGGAGCCACTGGAATATATAAATTAGGAGTCTGAAATCAATTTGTGTTTGTAGACTGATCATTCTGCATGCAAAAGGAAAGATGGATTTGGCTTATGGACAGGTGGGAGGGATTCAGAGAGCCTGATTAGAAGGCCATTGCAACAGGCCCTAAGAGAAGAGGGCAGAACTTCAGATCTGGCAGCAGGGAGATTTAGGAGATTCAGGAGTGAAAATCAATGATAATTGAAGACTGACTGGCTAGGATGGCTGAAGAGGAGAGAGGATTCCAGCATAAGTTGAGGTTTCTACCTTTTGGGTAATTTACAGTATCCATAGAGCCATTGCTAGCTAGTGGAAAGGCTTGAGACTGGGTGTTGGAATCCTGACTCTGCCACTTAAAAAGTAACCACTTGGAAGAAGTTACTTAAACTTGCCTAGCCTCAGTTTTCTATGTCTATACAGAAATGGCTGAAAATAATTTTGTGGGATTTATGGGAAGATAATTATGAAATCTAGTGAATTGCCTTGCCCGTAGTCTACATTCAACACATATCTTCTTCAGTTTTAGGCATGTGGAGTTTAAAGCCATTATTTTGTGTCTGATGGATATATCCAGTATGTATTCAAAAACAGAGGTTGAGGCCTTTGGAAGGGGGGTGCAAATAAAAGCCCAAGAATTTGGAGATAGGATTATTAGATGATAGTTGAAATCACTTAAACTTTATGAGATTCCATCCTAAGAACAAAACCTGCCTCATGTAAGAGGTGTGCTTAAAGAAACCATTAGCACTCTCAAAAAACTTAGAACTGACAAGTAACTTGAGGAATAAAGAGAACTCTTTGAATATAACAATTAAAAGATCACTGACAACCTTAGAGCAATTTCCATATGGCGGTGAGGAACAGAATGCAGATTGTGGTGATTTGAGGAAAGATTAGAAATGAAGAAATAGTTATGATATAGAATGTTCTTTTAAGAAATTTGGCATGGCGATTTGGGGTGGTAGGTAGAAGTAGATAAAGGATAAAGGAAAGGGGCCTTAATTTATAGTAATAGACACTGAGAGGAAAGATCTAGTATTGAAGCAGAGGGAGATAGTGATGGGAGATAAATAATGAAGGAATATTCTAGAAGAAGCTGCAGCTCAGGAAACATAACTCACAAAATAATGCATTTGCTTGAGATGGAAGAAGGTACAACCTCTTTTTGTGTCAGAATGTGAAGGTGTGAAGTTGGAAAGACTATCAATAATTGGAAATTAAGAATCTTCCAGTATCAACCTAGCTATTGTTTTATCCTCTTAGCTTTTATTTTTGTGTCCTAATAATGTATGTTTTGAGTACCTTAACTGGATTGTCTAATACCTTTTAATGTTATCTCCACATAAGATGAATTATTAAGTTTTCATTTAGTAAAAGTCAAGTGAAATCTCACCTCTGTCCTTTTTTTTTTCCCCTGAGAAAAGACAAAAGAACCTTGGAAAATACTGATTCTTAAAAAAGTAGCCCCAAGAATGATAGGGTTGCAAAAAATTATACTGTGCCAGGGTCTCAGACTATCAGAGAAATATGTTACTCTAATGATTTATATATCCCATGGAAATATTAGAGCTAAACTTCATGCAGTATTAACATCAGGACATTGGAATATATATTAGCTCTTAAAATACGATTGTTCCAGTAATAAAATGATTTGTATTGTTTCACTATTGCTATCAATGAGTTTTTGGTTGAGTGTTTGCTTTTTGGAAAATGGTTTTACATATCCTTTTTGTAAATGTTAACTGTTAGCTCACGCTTAAATTGGGATTGTAAGCAATTAATTTTGTATCATGTCTACATTTGAAAACAAGTTCGAGAAGACCTTTCCTGGTAGATGAACACATAGTTTAATTAGATCATCTTCATTCTATTGTATTACAAAAACATAAAAACACAATACAACCAGCCCCTCCTCATACTGGCGATTCTAGAAATGATAAAGATCACGCTCTAGATTTATTATAAAGTAATTACAGTAAGGTAGAAGAATCATATACTGTAAAAGCAATAGTCCTAAAGCTGATGGGACTTCAACACAAGGTCAGCATCTCAAAGTCTTTCAAAGGCTTTGACTATATAGACTATATAGAACAGTTATATTTAAATATTACCATCATGTGGGGATTTGTAGTAATCTTTCCTTGGTCTTCATGACTTAATTCTCTACCTTCTATCTGGAGATATAAGTCTTACTTTCAGGGTCACTATTTGCTTTGTTCAAATGCTTTGAAATACATTTCATTAGCTTTGATCTTCTTGCTATATTCTTAAGTGTAAATCCAAACAGTCAGTGAATATCTGTTTTTGATAGCACAACAAAATCAATACTTAGTATTTTCAAAACAGAACTTTGGCCATTTCCATCAAATTTACTAGTTCTCCTGTATTCCATACTTTAGTAAATGATGCAATGAAGTACCAGACACTAAATCTGATACGACATCATAGTTTCACATTCCAGATAGACATCAAAGTCAACCTGTTGTATATCATTCAAGGTTTTTCCTTATGCATGGCTGTTTTTTTCAGTAATGCTCATACCATTTAAATTTCTTTAAAGAATATTGGCAATTATGGGTTATTTTTTCTCCCTATGTCAATATTACTAGTTTGTACTTGTATTAAAAGTATCCAGATTATCCAAGTCTTAAGATTATTGTGAGAGTTCAGTTAGATATAGATATAAAGCATTTCATAGGCTGCCATCCATTTAAGAGGTATACGATAGGAACAACTCAAAGAAATAGAAATTAATATCCAATTCAGTCATGGAACATAGATTTAGAGAAAAATAGGGGCAATTCTCAACTATTCAGAACTAATATTTTGGATGTGTGAGATAGCATGATGAAGACTAATTGTTACATATTATTGAAGAAATTGTCTACATTGAACAAAATGATGAACACAGAAACAGTAAGAAAATAAAAAGAAGTAAGCAGCCTTAGAAATTGAGATACTCTAATCATAGCCACTGATGAGAGTTACCAAGCATGCATTTTTATTATCATGCAGTGTATCATCTTTATGTACATTGCAACATACCAGCACTCCATTCTGTAAAGCTCTGGGTGCATCATCTGCCCTTTCATCGCCGCCATTGCCTCAGGATAGAATAAGGTTCTTTACTAGAGAACCTCTATTTCAGTTTTTTAAAATGCTATGACTTTATGACCTCAAACAGCTTAATTCTGAGTTTTCTGTTCTGAGTCAACACTTAAGAGAATTGTGAAAGACCTCCTGTACTGTATTTACTATCTGATTCCCAAATCATCCTTTGCCTTCTCATCTGTCATCCCCATTAATTCTTCAAGTTTCTTCTCCAAGTATTTCTTTAATGACCTTCGTATTCCCTTCATTTTCCTCCGATGAAGCACACAAATATGGAATCTAGAGTAGAGAAATAACATAATCCTGACTTCAGTATTAGTAGGCCAACTCTTAAGGACAATTATATAACCATGTTTTTTCCCCCTTCTTTTTCTGGCTACTGCTCCAGGAGTTTTCCTCATATTTAATTGTACCTCCTCCATTTCCTGTGGTTCAGCTTTTATCCCATAAACTTCTGTCCATTTCATTCCTGTCAGTATTGTATCCCAGACTTTGCAATGACTTCATTCCCCTTATTGCCATTGGAAGAGGGGGATCGGGTAATCTCTTTGCCAAAGGAATGCTTGACCCAGTGTGTGTGTGGAGGGAGGAAAACTCACAGTATCAAAGCACTTCCCAATATCACAACTTCTGTGAGCAATATCAGAAATAGTGCAATCTCTCGATTCTCAGCCTTCTTTGGATTCTCTTCTGGAGGGAGAAAGAGGAAAATGGAAAGTGAGTTTGGGAGAGGAAATATACTAACTTGAGAATTGGATCCATAATAGATGATTCTTTTTAACATCAGATAATTTACTCTGCTCATCACTTCCACCACTGTTTTCTAGTTATCCTGCTATTTATTACACTTAGATCGCTAGGCTCTACAACATGATTGCCCTTACTGCCCCAACCTAATTTCTCCACCTTTAGTGGAGTACCTTTTCTTTCATTTCTCAGCCCTTCAATTGATCCAGTGTCCAGTAATTCATCCTGGTACAAATTTTGCCTAATAATTTGGCTCTCATTTGTGACATTACCATGATCTGTATGGAAGGTGCTCACCAAATATTTGTGGAATGAATGAATGGACAACTCAGTACTTTGATGCTGACCCCTCCAAATGCTATACTACAGTCTTTGTTACCTCCACAATACTCTCCTCTGAAGCATGGGGAGTTGATGCGAAGGCAGGTCCAACAATCCAGGATAGGACTTTCAGTCATGACTGATAAAGAAAAGAAAAATAACGGAAGGGGGCCATGGCATGCAGTTCTCTTAGCTCAGACATGAAGTATGGATTAGATCTCAGGCATTTCCAGGATTCTTAATGTTACATTGCTGTGAATTTCTTCTTCCCCTAACAATCACATTTCTTGGTGGGTCAAAACCTTCTGTAACTTATGTCAGATCTCCGGGGGAAGAAGTGGGAAAAATGATGCCTCAGTGTATATTGGTCCTATGGGTTATAAACTATACTTTAGATGGCCTAAGCTCCTCTAAACTGTATGTTTGAGATTGCAGAGAGACACATTTTGTTGTCAGGTCTGATTGATATTTCCACCCCCATAATCCCAACTCTATAAATTGGATTCTTAGTATGACAGGTAGGATAGATATGGCCATATAGAGCAAATGAGATGGGAAAATATGACTGAATTCTTAAGGTGTTGCATGTACTGTACTCACCGCAATCTTCAGAACAAGCTAAAAGAGAATCAGAAAGTTCTAATGAGCCTATAGTCAACTCAGAGTTTGCTGTATTTATACCCAATAATCTTCATTTGGTTACCCATGAAGTTCCAACTACCCCTCCATCCATTCTAAACAACTGTAACATGAAACCACCTTCCTCCTCTCACCCTCATTTCCTATTCCTTTCACATAATTTGAGTGTTGTTAGATAGATATCTTTTATTACCAACGTCAGAGAAGTTCTTTAACATCTCTTTCAGTTTGGATTCCAGGTTTAGGCGGACGTTGAGAAGCTTGCCTTGAAAGATAAAGGCACCTAAGAGGGGGTAGAAGGGGTGTCAAACTAGGGGTAGACTTCCTCTTCAGAAATTAATCCTAATTGTTTGTTTTTCCAAAGGAACTTTCCTTATACTTTCTTGGGAAAGACAGTCTTTTAACACTGAAACTCTATCTCACCTTTCCATGTTTCATTGCCCAGTTTATAAAGTTCATTCTTCAGCCATATTCTCAACTTGATAACATCATCAACAGCTAGAGAAGAGAAGTAAAGGTACATGTAGGGAATAATTACATCTGTGGAGGAAATTATGTGGACTCAGGTGCACTCTTCCTTGCCTCCCCTTCTCCCTTTAATCCACAAAACTCTCAGGGACTCAAACTTCCCTCACCCAATACCCGAAGCGTCTTGTCCCTGTGGGAGACCTTGATGCTTAAACGGATCATCTCCTTAATTTGCCGTTCAAGCAGATGAACTCGGCCCGGGACTTCTGAGGGTACCATCTCTGCCAGCAAGAACCTAATATTTTCTGCAAATTTGGGGTCACATTCCAAGCAGCCTTTGACCCCATGGTAGGCTGCCAGGGACAGGGGCAGGAGCAGGAGCAACCACAGGTCTCCCATTTCCTTGCCCCAACAGCCGGTTGTCCTGGCAACTAGTTCACCTCGTTCCCTTTTCTTCAAAAATCCAGGAATAAGAGCTTTGTCCTGGATAGTCTGACTTCACCTTCCCCTGCATTTCCATCCCACCTCTAGGCAATTTCATTTCCCTAAGGCTCTTTAGTTGTTTTCTGACTTTTATCCTTCATTACAGAGAGAGGGAACTGCCAGTTGGGAAGCAGATACCTGAGTTCTGAGTGTAGAACACAGAAAGTGAGAGAAATCTTGAGCTCACACAAGCAAAATTCCATGCAGGAAAAAAAAAAAAAAAAAGCACAGACTTTTCTCAGGAAAACATTTTCTTCAGGTTTCTTCTTTACTTGTGTCTTCAGTAATTTCTCATGTTTTTCCCGACCATAGGAGTAGAGTAGTGTCTCAAGGTTCTACTGCTATAGAGGAGGTGAGAAAAGCCTGGAATATTAAGTTGGCATGCCAGTCTCTGAGGGTAGCAGTTATTGAAAATTAGCCATAGGTGTCTAGATGTAATTGATATATCATTGATGATATTGATGTATCATTGATGATAATTTTGATGTAATTTAGGCTATCTTTGTCTGTAGGATGATTTCCCAGCCATGCTATATAATAGCCTTCTTATATCATTCTCTTTATAAAGAGTCTGGAGAAAGGAGAGTAGAAACAGCCATTGAGGAATATATGGTGATAAGTGAGACTCCAGTAACACTCAGGGTTCGTTAGTGGGTATATCTTACAAGTACTAAGGATGAGATGTGAGACATGTTAGAAAACCAGCACAGTTACTGTGGGCTGCCATCTCAGGCC
Organism: Mustela nigripes; assembly: GCF_022355385.1. Classification (NCBI taxonomy): domain Eukaryota; kingdom Metazoa; phylum Chordata; class Mammalia; order Carnivora; family Mustelidae; genus Mustela; species Mustela nigripes. The sequence goes on along the minus strand of NC_081565.1, from coordinate 44,907,817 downwards.
ACTGTGGAAGGAGCCCAGATAAACAGTTCAGCTTAGGGCTCTTTGAATAAGAATGTTCTCTGTCATTTAAAGAAGTTAACGTTGCTTTACAGACTTTGCAGGGTACCAGTAACTTCTCTCTTACATTGCTTGTATGTCTGTGACCTCCTAGAAACCAGGGAGCCTGGGATCTTAAAAGGTTGGGGGTAGAATTGAGAGCTAAGGTATGGGAGAGTTAGGGAATGAAAAGTTATGAGGGAAGTCCAAAGAACTGTTACAATTATATGCCTACCATGAGCCAGATATGGCATGTGCTAAACATTTCTGATAGATCATTATGAGTCCTGATGGCACAGCATACTTTGAGAAATTATTCCAGTTTTATAGATAGGACTCTATATCTATAGATAGTCCTATAGATAGGACTCAGAAATATGAAACAATTCTTTCTACAAAATAATTTAGTAGTCATGGAATTAGGATTTGAACTCAGGTCTCTCTGATTCTAAATTCTTTACACTTCATTCACTGTCTGGGCAACATTTTCTGGGATAATGCAGAAAATGATTTCTTGGAATTATAAATCAGATGACTGCAAAGGAAATTCAAATCCTCTGATGATCCAAATCCACACCTCTGGTCTGATTTTATTTCCCTTGGCTAGATGATCTCATCTTTAGATGACCCTCCGGAAAATTTGCACATGCTGAAGTCTGAAGGCATTTGAGGTGGTGGGGTTAAACTACTTCTGGAAATCAAAGTTGGATACTAAAAGGGGCTAAAACTTGGCAGGCAGGTAGCCAGGTATGAGGAAAAACTGTTCTTTAAGGGAAAATATACATTATAGATGTGATGTTTTCTAGTTAACAGTACATACTTTTACTTTCAGCTTGGATACTTGAAGAGGAAGTGATGGTATATTACTGACTCATTCTGCTCAGTGGCACATTATCTTGAACCAGACCACATGCTCTACTATTTTTATCCTTGCCTCATTCTTTCAGCTTAATTTGCAATCCAGGATTTGTAGGATGCAAGAAAAAAAAAATGATTCGACTTCCGGACAGTGTTGGGAAGACGGAAAATAGCAAGCCACTTTCTAAAAAGACAGAAGTTGTAATTGAAAGGGACATATAAGACAGAAAATAATGGAGGAAATAGCACCCCCGTGGAGGAAACAGTAAATGGATAATAATAGTGTGAGCTGATGATCCAGGCAGAGGTACAAACGGTTTGTACTTTCTATAGGAAGACCACACAGCACTAAATCTGGAGGAATTTCTTCTAGAGAAGCTGGATCTAGGACACTAGAAACAGGAGTTAACAAATACATGATGGGAAGTGGGAACCCAGAAATATTCAAGATGTTTTAAGAGAAGCATCTGGAAAGTGCTGATGACGTTGTGGATGACGTATAAGAAAATGACTACATTATCCTGGGCTTGTTCTTTAAATTTAGTAGATGTCAACTATTCGAAATTTGGAAAAGAGCAATCTGGAAATAGACAGATAATATAATGATCATATTACTTAATTAAAATAATGATACTTGTATCTAGGAGGCAAAAGGCTAATACCAGATCCTTCCTTGATGATGCTAATATTTGGTTTGGATTGGCATGGAGAGGATAGGGTTATAGTCAGTGTGAATCTGTGGAATAGCTAACCAAACTCTTCATTTGCTTAAAAAAGTGTAACGGATATATAGTAGCACATGCATGCATAATATTTTACCAAAGATATATTTATTCATTTGTAATTCTTAGATAAGACCCCAGGTTTTTCACAAATAGAATATGTGTTGTATATGTTCTTTTTCTACAAAACAATTAGTCCTATTATTTAGTCCCTCTGAAGGGTTAGAATCAGTTGTTTTGTACACATTTGACCCTTGTTATAAATCAAATGATACACTGAGGTTTAAAATCTAAAAACCAAGTCTCATTAAGAAAAGCAAGAAGCTTCTTAACAATAATTTTCCCTCAATCCATAGCAAATATGATTCCCACATCCACACACAAAAATGAAAATAATGAATCTCTGTGGCTCAAGCTTCTTGTAGCCTCTTTTCTTGTGGGTTACTTGTCCCAGCCGAGCCCTGCTGCATTCTTTCTCCACTTGTAGCTCTTCAGTAGATGATCTAGAAATTTGGCAAATAATCCAGAGACCTCTTGTAGTTAAGTGAGATTAAATTATTTCCTGACTATAATCTGGGACTAGGAAACTCATACTTGGTATCTGGCCATGTTAGAAGCTAGCTATCTAGGCAGCATAATAATCACAATTATAAATATTGAAATATTTCTATAGTCCAGATCCTTCACAAGTAAAGTGATTTCAATATTTTCTGTATGCCTGCCCATTTATATTGAATTGGCATTAAGTCAGTTTCTCTCCCCATATTCCACTCATTCTTTAGAAAAAGTCATAACGGTGACACCTCACTGGCTTAGTTAAGTATCTGCCTTTGGTTCAGGTCATGATCCCAGGGTCCTGGGATCAAGCCCCGTGTCAGACTTTGTGCCCAACGGGGAGCCTGCTTCTCCCTCTCCCTCTGCCTGCTCCTCCCCTGCTTGTTCTCTCTCTCTCTCTCTCTCTCTCTCTCAAATAAATAAAATCATAAGAAAAGAAAAAGTTCTAAATTTGGAGCTTAGAAGACTTTGAAGGAATTGTTCTCTGGTAGGAAAGCAAACCAAAAAAAGCTGATACTGTTAGGGATGAGGAAAACAGGGGAGACAATGGCAAAAGATTTATGTCATAACCTCTGCTCTCTTAGACTAGGGTCGCAGAAGGGGAGATTATATTAGTTAGGTTAAAAGGAATACTATAGGAAAGTGTAGTTTCTGTCCTGCATCCTTGAGGAACTACCAAGGCTACACCAGTTATGCACATGTGACAACTGAACCCGAGGAAAAAATAGTATCATGTCAGGACTGGCTAATAGAAGGCACTCCGGAGACAGTGATAGTACCTTGCACTGTGGAAGCGCCACTGTCCTTCCACTGGCTGCTAGGCAAGGATGTGCAAGTGTATTTGGGATCTGACTGGGAAACTTGCCAGTGTGTATCATCAAGGCTTCAGGTAATGGGACCCTGTCTGAAAGATGGATAGCAGACTACTGCATCAGGAAAAGAAAAGGCATCTGCAGCAATCCCTAAGAACCTGATGGGGCCAAATGGTCAGGAAAGACCACCAGACCCTGAGGAAATAGAGAACAGGCCTCAAGTGCTCTGCATGCAGTTTCCCAGAAAATACAAGAAGATTCAGAGATGGGGTGGCACCAAGCTTGCCTTAGAAGATACCCACACATTAGGAAAGAACAAAACAAATATACTCAACATTAAAATATATGTCATTCAAGGAAGGGAACACCTATTAGTAAAGAAATCCGCTGGATAATTTACTGAAGAGGAAAAGGCAGGGATTTTAAATGGGACGAGTTCATGGTAATCGTACTTACCACGATTTGAGTATGGTTGGTAAGATGGATGGAATTGATAGTTGGATTGGTAGTTAACACAAGCCTGATGTTTCAGTGATTAGGACAGTGTTTTCTCAGGCCCAAGAGAGGTCTAACATTCCACAGTTACTCAATGTTCATAGTTCCTTATCAGTTTTAGGTGGTTAGAGCCAGTTGGAGTAAAACATTAACAATGGCCCTTTATCCCGTTTTGGAAAGAGGCAGGGAATGGGAAGGAAATATAAAAGAATGATTTTTCCAAAAGGTATTTAGTTACCAAAAAAAGTATTTAAATATTGGGTAGGATTAAATTTCTCATATTCTGCTGTTAGTGCCTTTTTTCTTTGTTCTCTTGTGAGGTGAGAAGTGAGGTGGCTCAGAGAAAGCACAGACCAGTTATAGAACACAAAGAAGCTATGTCTCCTTTGTATATCTGACCAAGTTTAGATAAATGTGTGACCTTGCAACATAAACACTGTAATATTTAATTCTCAAGACAAGCTTGCATTAGTATTTCCACTTTGGAAAATATGAGCCTGGTTTTCAGACACACTAAGGGAAGTCTCCCAAGTTCACACACCCAGTAAGTAAAAGATTTGCAGGAACACAGATTTGTCTGCTTTCACAGTTCTGTTTCCAAAATACCAAAATGTTTCTCAAGTAGAGTTAATCCCAGGCACAATCATCATTGCCTCAAATTAGTAAGAATTTCCTAAAGGAAATTATTTTTGCAAGGAAGGAAAAATGGTTTCTTATTTCCCATTAGTTTATTTTTTAAAGAAGTGGAGTTTATAATCCTAAGTAACTTTGAATATTTCTTCCATACCCGATTCTTGCTTTTCCCCTCCTCTCTAATTACCTGAATAAAGGATTTAAAGACTATTTATATTCTACTGTAGCTTGTTCACCTGTCAACTGCAGTATTCAATTTTCTTTAACACCATGTATAAAAAGGCACAGATGTTAATCTAGTTTACCTTAAATAAGTACCAGAAAAATACAGTATTATTGCTCTCCTCCTTTCAAAGCAGATTAAAAGACAAAACAACATAACAACAATAAGAACACAACAACAACAACAAGTACTATCCTAGAACAAATAGTCTGTTATCAAATAGTGTTTTATATTCATTGTGTGCATGATCTTATAAAATCCTTATGCTAAGAGGTTGGCACTGTCATTGCCATTTAGAGATGAGAGCACTGAGACTGACTAGTTAAGGATGCTGCAGGAGATCACACAGCCCTCCGGTGGGGTAGCTTGAATTCTTAATCTCATTTTGACTGATTCTCCATGTATGCTCTTTTAACCGCTAAACTGTCTCTTGTCTTTTATTGGCCAAAAACAGAAAAACCTCACAAAACCCCCTAAAGTGAATGTCCTGTTCATGTGCATAATGAATTGTCATATTTCTGCAAAACCAGCATTTGGTGGATGAGGCATTGTGGTGCTACACGGTGCTACATTCAATTCTAATTCTGGTCCTTATATGAACAGATTTCTCTTCAAAGTATCAAGTCAAGGAAGAAACTCTGAGTTGAACTTGAACTTCCTGGTCACTACCCTTTGATAAATGATCTTGTTGTTGATAATTCCTTTGCATTATACTACCTTCCATTAATATAAAATTTTACATTTGGAGCTTTCCCTATTTGGGAAGCTCTCTGTTGTCTTGAGATAACTGAGTTTCTTCTTGGTTTTCTCTAATATGCTAAGTAAATATTTCTGCTTAAATACAATCCCCTTTAAGCACTATAGCTATATTAGGTTGCTAATCAGTTCTTTTTAAGTTAGATCAGATTTCATTGTTTCTTGCATGGTCTTGCATGGTCTTGCAGGGTCTCAACAATATGTACTGTCTCCCTATTTACCACATAATGACACAAGACAAAACTGAATCAATCAACTCTGAGGCACGATGGTTTCAATTCAGTGGAGGAAAGAAGATCTTAGTGGATTGGGTTATTGATGGTAACTCTTGGAACAAGCTATGATAGTAGGTGTGGAATCTCCTTTCCTGGAGAAGATTGTTGGTCACCTCTCTCAGTGCTGGGCAGTCTAGTCTAGTAGTTTGGGCTTCTCCAATGGAATTTCTCCATTGGAGAAATTTCTCCTGTGTAGCTAACACAGCTACACAGAGAATATAACTTGAAGTATATTTCATAATCATTTTTCCTTAAATTTATTGCAAGTTTAATAACCGATGTATGGTCAGTTCCTTTTTCAAAGAATGGAAATTATGGTACAACATACACTAGATGGGGAAAGAGTTTATCACGTTCTGTGCTCTAGAAATTATTGCTGTTTCTAGCATAAACATAGTCACCAAAATAGATTGTAGAAACCACCCCAGTTTTTTTAATGGTAGGGGGACAACTCGAGAGAAAAATATTAACTGTTTCTCAGTTGCCACTACCTGAGAATTTCACCGTTTCATTTTCTTGCCCTGGTGCTGTAAGAAAAGACCTTGACAGAGTATGCATTGCCCACTTCTCATTTATGCCAGGTGTAGCTCTATGTCTGAAGGGCATATGCGATAAATGGGTCATACATTATCTCATTTGCAGTCTGAGTTTTATGAGCTCGTGTAAAACAATTACCATATATACATTTTACAATAAATGGGCAAACAAAGTGGCTGCAAACAATATGGAAAAGTCAATAATTAATTTCAGATTTCCAAATGTAGCAGAGACACTGGAGCTTTCTCTTCTTTTCAATAGAGATGGTTTCTTTGTTAGGAATATGCAAGCATGTTAATTCATTACTGTGTGGTTTCTCTTTTTCCAAAGCTTGTTGAAGGCCTAATTTATGTGCAAGACTGAAAGCTGTTTAAACGGATAATATGCCTCCTTCATGAGAAATACCACCCCTTTATGCTCCATTAAATTCAGACGTTGACTCTATAAGCTACGTACCAATTATTTCTTTCCAGAAACAGCAGCATAGTTTTTTCCACAAAGGACAACAGATTATTGCAGGCTGCTATTAATCTCCACATAGTCCACAGAATACATAGGACACTAGGGAGAAAACAATTGAGAAGCTATTTTAACATTTGCAAAACTGCGATATGCAGAGGAAATAAAAGAGATGCTTGTCTGTTTGCTACTTCTAAATTATTTCAGTGATCCCCAAATATAGAAGCAGCCCTTAAATTCATCAATAATGACCTGCTGACATTGAAGCAGTGCCTATGGAGGAACACAGTTGGCTCTTTATCTGGTTGATCTTTGTTTTCCCTAACAACATGTATCACCGACCACTGTACATTCTGCTACATGCTCCATTAGGTGGATGGGGTAATAAGTGAGATGCCTATTAACAGCTTAAAGTGGGTTCTTTTCTGGTAACAGCATTGTTTGGTGCAGGGAAATGGGTCAATTCTCAGTGCAAACTGGAAGGATATACTAGTCCATCAGCATAGCCTGGCATAGCCTAGAATTTAATATAACGACTGTGGATCATTTTAGAGGGTATAAATCACTCTAACATGACTGTCTACAGAACTATTGTTACTGATACCAGCCCATGTGTCAAAGTCCAAGGAAAACTTTAATGAGAAGCTAGTCATTAGGTTATTTAAAAATTGTAACTTTTAAAATTTATCCAGTCAAAAATACTGAGCACCAACTACTTTCATTCCACAAGTACTGAACATTTATCAGGACGATCGGTAAAAAGGAAGATGAGTATAGAAATGCCTCTACTTTCACAGAGTTTGAAAATCCAGTAGTATAGAGCTGATCATGGAATCTAAACTGGTTTTCTTTTATGATTTTTTTTTTTTTTAAACTAGCAGTCCTCTTGTTTCTGAATGGGATTTTCACTCAGTTCTATGCAGATGAACATTTGGGTAGTATTGTCCACAGATCAGAGTGAACTCAGAAATAGCTTAAGCCAATTAGTATTTTTAATTAGTACTTTTAATTCCCTAGAAACTGCATCAAGTTATGGGTATGGAAACAAATGAGATACTGGCAAAAACTAGTGGATGGTTTCAGGAGGAAAACACAGTTCCTCCTTTTTGCTCAGGAGCTACTAAGAAGAAACTTGAGCTGTCCTTCAGGACTTGGTGAGGTAAAAAATCTGAACACTGGAACTGCAACTGCCAGAGGTCTGCTGACCCTTAACAGCTCATGATAGCTGATCCTATAATCCACTCTGTCTTCGGTGACATCATACTGGTAGCTTGAAGTGGCCATGTGGGGAGTATTTACATCATAGAAACCACAAATGCTTTAAGTGAAGGTGTTGGCCCCTTTGTCCCTTTTTCAGCCCCCTGCAACATCCCCACCATTGTTTGTTTGAGTAACTGCAGAGAGTTCATAGTGTAGAGACAGCATGAGGCCAGCAGAGAACCTTGAGAAACTGGGTCTTGGTAACTCTTAAGATCAAGCTATTCAAGGAACATGCCCTCCTCCTCTGGAGTTTTCAGTTATGTGTGTATATAAAATCCCCATGAAATAACAAAGGTTTCAAGGTCAATATCATTTTTTGAAGGTAGAACATTCTAAATTAGCATTACTTAAAACGTTCTCTTAGATGCTAATTGAAGTTTCTGAAAAAGGGAGTGTGCTTACTGGGACTCTTAAGGGAGGAATTGACAAATTTGAATATATAACTCTGCTTTTCAAGGTACATCTGGTGGGCAGGAGCTCAGGGGGTTGATAATCTGGAAAAGACAGTTTAATTGTTGAAGACATGTGTTGCCTGCAGAGGTAAAGGTTAAGTAATTAAACAAAAGGTGGTATTGACTTAAGCACTGATTCCAATGATCAGATCTACTCCAGCAAAATTTGTAACACATACTAGCTAAGTATTGCATCTGTAAAATCTGAAGAGCCACATTTCTGTTTCCATACCAGTTACTCGCCATTGAGGCAGTGACTTTTAAGTGGAAAAATCCAAAATAACTGATCAAATTAAAACCTCTCTTTTAATACGATACGGAAACAGTAGAGTCGCTTGATTGTACTGAGGCTAAAATAGAATTTTTAGTGATTCTTAACCATGAACAAATAATTTCAATCCTATTTTTAGTAATATACTCAAAGAAAAAAATAAACTATGATATAACACATTACTAATAGAGAAACATTGCTATGTTTTTTAAAGCTAATTTTTGTACAATATTTTTTCTTGTGAATTTATGGACAGTATTAGCAAGGGAGTAGATCTTGAATATTTAATGAAGTCCTGATATATGTCAGACACTTTTAGAAGTACTATGCCATTCCATTTTCTTGGCAGCCCCGTGGACAAAGGTTTGGTATTCTCAATTTGTTAAGTAAAGAAACTGATCTCCAAAAGGAAAAATCACTTGTCAAAACTTATGTGTCCTGTGAGGGGCAAAGTTAGGTCCAACTCCAATGTTCATACTTAGTTGAATTAAATCACATCAACTAAATATCTTGATTATATTTAATCCTAATGCCATCAAAAGTATAAATAGATTTAGAGATGAAAACTTAGGGGTATTTTGTTTGTGTTGGAGGATATGAAACAGAGGGCAAGCCATTGAGAATGTTAAATTAATTGTCACATGTGTCCAATTTGAGTTAAATAAAAAAAAGTTTGATAACAGTGCTTAATATGAACCTGAAGGCTTATCCTCTGACCTGAATTTCTACTTAGAAAATATTGGTAGTGTAGAAGAGAAGTCCAAACGTGATCAGACACATGATCTTTAATGTGTGGAATAAGATAAATAGGGAATTTTTAAATTATGATAAAATAATCAACTACTTATATCTCAGCATCAGACAAATGACTGAGAAAGACAAGAAGCTGGAAAAGCAGAATTGTCCCATCAAAACTATCCTTCAAAGTACTATTCCTGTGACCTTGGGCACCGCATTTATTTAACCTTTAATAGCCAAATGTTCCATGACATGGGAATAACAAAACATATCTCATAAGGTCATTGAAAAGATTAAATGAGATGTTAATTAGCAGTATTTCATGCTTACTAAATGTGCATGTCTAATGTTAATGTTACTGTGATTACAAATAAAACTGTGTTTTTCCTGGCTTTCTCATTTAGTAGCTGTAAGATCTTGCACTAATAATTGGGTCTAAGTTTTGTTTTTATTTGTAGACGTTCTAATATACTACCCTGCTAATCTTACCTGTTCTGTTTGAGAATTAAACTAAACAATGCATGTAAAAGTACTTGATAGAATGTAAATTGAGGAGTAATGCCTTTATGATGTCCTTAGTATAAAGTCCTATGATGCTTCTCAGTCCACATCTTTTTGGCCTCTGTAGTACTGAGCAGAGAAGGTCACTACCTTTTGCTTAAACAGCATAATTTATAATTCTCAGTTTTATTTACCTCCTTTCCTGTCTACCTAGCTCTTTTTATTTTCCTTGCAGAATGCAGTTTATTTCCTGACCCCTTAATCATAAGCATTCCCCAGGGCTATCCTCAACCTCCTGCTAACTCTGCTTCATCTCTAGTAGCCCTGTGACATGGACATCTGAAATCCCTATCTATAACCTGGTCCTATACATGAATCTCCCCTCTTAAAATGAAATCTCCCAAATGGGGCTTGAAGACTTCATGGTTACTGATTGTCAAAATATAGGGAATAAACTTTATAAAGCTATACTCAACTTCATTTTCCACTAGATATTGATATAGGAGTAACTGAGCTATAGTATCAGACACCATTTAGAATGAGAGATTTATCACCCTTCTTGGCTATAGCTTTTATAGGAGAAACAAGTAACCTCAGAGGACAAACTATGCAAATCCAGCCTAATTCACTTATGGCAAGGCTCATTCTGATGTTGAATTTATAGCATCCTCCTCTTCCTCATCTACTTTCTTCATGAAATATTTATTTCGTATTCTGTGTAGAATACTAAGTTTTCCGAAGGAACAGAGGTAATCATAGGGTGTGAAGAAGATTATTTTTTGCTTCAAGTTGTTCACGTATTTTAAGTCCTATCCTTACTTCTTGCACTAACTTTAGCTTTTGGTTTATCATAAATGTGAGTTACACTGAAAATAAAAGTCCCTTTGTAAATATTCAATTGGACAAATAATCTTCTGACTTGAAGTCAGTCTGAAAGAAGAAAATAAGGTAACTTTCAGTGAAAGTTGAAAAAGTGGTTTCCTTCTAAATTGGAGGATAACTCTTATCTGGGAGGTAATTACTTACAACTGGAAACTGCTGATTTTTTATTTTATGTAAGGTCATAATAAGAAATACATAAGTTGACATAGGACTGATTTGTTTAATATAAAAGGTATGTATTTTACCTTTTGTATTTGAAGCCCTGAAATAGTTTTAAAGCATTTCAAATAGTTCCTTAATTTCAGGGTGCAAAACTCCTCAGACAGAAAGGACAACAAAATTGCTCCCCAGAAGCCAACTCATTTATCTGAATTTTGATATTCAGTGAGTGAGGATCTCCACCATTGCTTGACCAAATCCAGACATACTCTATTCCTATACTCTGTTAGAATATAAATATAAACCATTTGTAATTTGTGTTAGCAGTTGGCGGTATATTGCAAAGGGAGAACTGTCAGGTTATTTAAAGAAAAGAAATGATTGCCAAATTATGACCAAAAGCTCTTTGGAATTCTTAGATAGAAAATGTTTATTGTTGGAGTTGTAACTGGAAGATTATCAACATGGGAAAACTGAAGGGTTGAGATAAAAGTAATCTCAATCTAAACATCAGTTAATTTTGGGTTAACAAATCTATGGGCAATTTTTTGGTTGCTGAAAACTCAGCTGTAACTCAGATCTTATATCCTATATAATCTTCTTTATAATTCTATGAAGAGGTTACCTATAATTTCCATTTTTGTAGATAGAACACTAGGTTTATGAATGTTAAGGTGCTTTCGCATGGCTGTATAGTTGGTCCTTGGCAGAAGCAAGATTTCAATCCAGATAGGTGTGATCCATGGCCTCAGGCTATTTTCACTGTCCTATACTGTCATTCCATTACCCCTTTGCAGAATAAAGCAACATTATTATATTGTAGATAATGTGATGTGAGAATTATATCTAACCAGTGATTTTTCAAGTAAGGGAATTAATTTTGTCCTAATCCATTTAAAGTGAATCACCCTGGGGCACCTGGGTGGCTCAATGGGTTAAAGCCTCTGCCTTCGGCTCAGGTCATGATCCCAGGGTTCTGGGATCAAGCCCCACATCGGGCTCTCCACTTAGCAGGGAGCTTGCTGCTTCTCTCTCTCTCTCTGCCTGCCTTTTTGCCTACTTGTGATAAATAAATAAAATCTTTAAAAAAATAAATAAATAAAGTGAATCACCCTGTCTTCCCTATGGTCCAGGCCATGTGTTTGTGGGACAGACGGTATGATATGAGGTCATGGAAGAATGATACTGACTGATCCATGTGGGGATTATTAAGATTTTATGACTAAAAGAATCCGTCCATTCTTAACAAAGTTTATATGTATGCAGCAATATAACTTATATCCTCATAGTTTTCTTAAATATATTTATGGACCTATGTAATGATTTTTGATCTTTCTAATTAATACAATGCTGAGATACTGAATACTTGTATTATTTGAAGGGCAGAATTTTTTAATAAATTGGATATTATACTAATAGACTTTTTAGCTTTTAAAGCATATTATCATAGTTATCTTGCTCAATGGCCTAATATTCATTTATTTTTCTATAAAGTAAGCAGGTATTGAGCTTGTTGCTAAGGATATATCAGGGAGTGAAATAGGCAAAATCCCTGCCACAGTCTAATTACACAAGGAAATGAATGATTAAAACATATGTAAAGGCCCTTATGGACAAAAACCTGATTTTAAGAGAGCAAGGGAACTTGACTTATAATGGCTGCTTAAGGGAGTTTTTCTCATGATAGAAATAAATTTAAGCTGAGATCTGAAAGATGAATGGGAATTAACTAAGGTAAAGAATTTTCAGAGAATGTTCCAAATAGAGAAGGAAGTATGTGCAAAGGCCCAGAAGCAAGAAGAATATAATTAATTCAAGGAACTGGAAAAAGTCTGACTGAATCAAGGCAGAAAGTAATGTGATGAGTATGCAGAAAGAGAGAGTGGCCAGACTACACAGAGGCCCACAGGGCAGGTTAAAGATTTTTGTTCTGCCTTCACAGAAGGGAGTATCCATTCAAGAAGTTTAAGCAGCAGCTAATCTGATCAAATTTATGTTTGGAAAGATCACTCAAGCATGAGTTTAGAAAACCTCCCAAAGTACCAGGGTATATGGTGGGAAAGCAGTAAGCTATTGAACAATAGTCAAGATGAGAGAAAATGTTTAGATTGGGCCAGAGGGGTAAAAGTGGAAGCCGCATACACAGATGACATATATTTTGGATTTTGTACCTGTTAGATGGACCTTGGTAACTAGTAAAATTAGATATTCTTAGTGTATCTGGACTGAGCAAATAAGATACCGAGTACACTGAAGATTTTTCCAAAGGAACAAGGGGAAAACTGTCTCTGTAGAGCATAGTTGACCTGGCAGTCAGATGAGGTGGAGGAACGATGAAGTTCTTTCTCTTGTACCCTATGATAAGTTACCAATAAAGGGCAATTTGGATAATACTGAAAGACCAGGTTTAGACAGGAATTTGGAAGCGTTACAGTATAATGCTTAAGAAATAGATCTCTGCATCCAGAAAGCCTGGACTTACGTCTTGGATCTGGGACTGGTTAGGATCTGGGACTTAGACAATTTGTTTGTATTCTTTTTGCCTCATTTTCCTCATCTCTGAAATGAGGATTATGATAGTAACTAACTTAGTGCACTGTGTGGCACAGAGCAAGAGCTTAGTTAAGTTATTGTTACTATTATGAGTCATTTTGGATATCTTGAATTTTAGGTCCTTTTAAACATCCAAATAGAGATGTTAAGTAAGTTTTTAGAAATATGGGTCCGGAGTCAGAGGAAGGGTTTGACTTCAAATAAACTCAGGAATCACTACTGGTTAGTTGGTAATTGAAATCTTGGGAGTGGCTGAAAATGCCCCCTGAGAAAATATAGAGCAGTAAAGAAAAAGGAAGTAAGACTTGGCTTGGAGGAATACTATCTTTTAATGGCTAGGTAGAACATGGGCCTCTGAAAAGATGGAAGAAAATTAGCCAGATGGCTAATGAAGAAAACCAAAAAAATCTCTTATTATGTGTATCAAGAAAAAAGTACCTGTGAAAAAGAAGAGAATTGTTAAACTTCTCTGATAAAGTCATATGAGACAAAAATTGAACGTGGCCTCTTGAATTCAATTACTTGGGAGATCCTGGTACAAGGTTAAGCATGACCTTAACAAGGGTTGTTTCTGTGGAATTATAAGGTCAGATGTCAGAGTGTAGTGAATTGAGATGAAAAATAAACAGAAGAGATAACCCAAAAGTTTAATTGGAAGGATAGGAGAAAATAGGATTGTTATTTGTAGGGATGTGGAATGAAGAAACCTGAAGATTTTTCAACATAATGTAAAAAACCTCTTACTGATTCTATTAGGAAATGGGCCACATACTGTAATTTCAGTTAGGAATTGACAATTACAAAAAAGTAAAGTTTTGAGTGTCCATACTGACAAGACATGACTCAAATATTGGTCTTATATTATCGACTTGGTCAGATGCTGATCACTTCAGATAGCCTACAGTGGGACCAGGCAAACACATCTGCCACATTCGAACATCTGCTTATGTCAAGATGCTGTTCACCAGAAATAGATTAGAGTGCCCTAATTCCCTACATAGGAATACATGACTGCTTTGATTTCTTGACTTATTCTCAAGCTCCAAATTTTGAGTTTCTCTGTTAATAGGTCCCAGTTTTGGACCCAATCTTAACACTGACTCTGGCTTTCATTTCTTTTGACCCTTAGTAGTTCCTATCCATTAGCTGGTTATTTATTTCATACCTTCACTTTACTCAATAGTTGAGCTGTCTTTTGTTAAATATTTAGAGTACCTACTAGGGTTGTAACTATTGTTCTAAAAACTAGGTTACAGCTGTGAACAACCCCCCCCCCCCAAATCTAAGCTCTCAAGAAGCTTATTTTCTAGTGAGAAACATAATACATGCATACATATCTGTGTGCATAGATGAATGAAATTGCTTATCCAGGATTACATAGTAGGTGAGAAATGTACACTCTTGTCAATGATTCTACTGAATTTTATTTAGAAACTTGAGGGGAATTTCCCCAAATCTGCCCAAGAGCAATTCTGCCTACACTATGTGACAGTCTAAGAATTACACAGAAAAATTACATAGAAAGTCATCAAATTTTAACATTTGAGTGATTCTGGTATAATTTTTGTGGTGCAGTTGAAACATCTTGCGTGGTTGTTGGAATATACTTAAGGTTGCTTTGCATTACTTGCTCTATTTCCGGGTCTTTGTAACTCAGAGGCCACTCAGTCTGAATTCCTACTAGTTTTGGATTAATCACCTTTAAGATGGTCACGAAGTAGTGATAAATTTTCAGAAATTATTATTATTATTATTCTTTCACTAGAGAGATTTTTCTCTTGCTACTCCAGAAACAATTGTGGTTAAGCTCCTGTTTTATGTCATGCAGCAGCTTGAAGCCAGTATGGTAGAATCTCACTAAGTATGATAATATATTTTTATTTCTTTAACAACCATTCTCTTTAACAGCTGTGAATGGAGGATAGGAAGGAATCAGGGGTAAGGTCTGTATGAGCCCAGGTCCAGTGTTTGGGCTGCTTGAGTGTCCTGTGGTGTCAACATATAGAGTGATGAGCACAAAGGAAGTTCTTAAAGCTGCTCTTCTACAGGTGAGTCTTGAAACTGGATTTTTCTGCCATTGCCTGAGTTATTTCACTTTTGTTCTCAACATTTCCCTCCAGCATTCAGTAATAGAATAGTTGAAACACTAGGTATCTCAAGAAATAGAACATTACTTATTTATATGCTTCTTTATTTCACATTTTAATGACCACCTATTGTTCAAGGTAAGTATAAAATCTGTGGAGAATCCAAATATCAAAGATAAAGTTAGTGCATTTAAGTTGATTAAAATTTAGTGGAGAGAGAAAATTAAAGATAATAAATAATGATAAATGGGAATATAGCTTAGTAGTTAGCAGTCTCAGCCCAGGAATCTGGTTATACAGCTGGATTGAGTGTAAATTATATCACTTAGGGCTATCTAGCCTTGGATGGTCATTCAGCATCTGTAGTATGCCATTAGTAACTGATACATAAAGATGTTATATAGAAAAAATGATTCAGTAAACTATTAGAGTGTCTGGCATATAATAGGTTAGCCAGCATTATTGTTCATATTGTTTTTTATTATTATATAATAGATACATACACATGGTGATACTTGAACAAGAAAAAGGACATTGGAGGAGGAGTGTCACAGAGGACTTTCTGAATAAGTGACAAGATCTGAGTCTTGATGCTTGAAAGATGAATAGGGATCAGGAAAGACAAAATATGTAGAGAAGGAAAGGAAAAGTGTTAGAGCAATGTCTGGAAGTACATAGTGAACATTTGGTAGAGTGGTACCAAAAATTCTATGTATTTTGGGAAAAAAAATGTTAAAGTGTGAATGTGGTAAAGTCCTACCATGAAAGGCCTTGTGTGGTATTGGGGTCCTAGAAATCCACCAAGTTTCATCTTTTCATGGGTCTTGGCTATGTGTTTGTGTGACATTGGGATGCCCTCCCAGTGAATTCATAAATATTCTCTTAATTTCAGCATTCTAGCAATTATGTTCCTTGTAGTAAAAATAATCTGAGATACTTAGTTAAAATGAGTTTGAAATTATTTTACTCATTATTGTGTTAATGGAAAGAGTTAAAGTTGAGCTCACATGGGATTGTGACTTTTCTAATCCTCTTTTTTTATGAAGTGGGAAGTAAAAAGTCTCTTAGAAATGACACATTGTCCTCTCTGTTGCTCTTTTTAATTCTGCGAGGGTGGTTAGGTGAGCCAGAGAAGTACCCAGTTCTTTCTGGATGGAAGCCCAGACATCTTCAAGTCTCTGCACTTTTTTGTGCTTTTAAGTATGTAGGTAAGGGGACCTGATACAATTCCAAACTGCTGGAAGATTATAAAGCCAGTTAAGGTCCAGCATTACAGAGAAACTTTCTTTCTGGCTTATTCATTCATTACATCTGGTCTAGGCAAAAATGCCTCCTACATGAGGCTAGTTCAGGTCACCCCAAGGAATATCCTGGAGTGTGGAGCCAAAGATCAGCTAAAAATAACATACTCTTGTATTATTCACTCTCTTGAAAGTTTCCCCAGTGGCAGTAGTGGTGGTAGCTGCTTATAGACCAAACTGTTCCAGGGATCCTGGGTTTCTGCTGTCTCCCTCTGTACAAAATATATCAGTGGATACCACCACTTTAGCATAACCTCTGATCAACTACCCCATATCATTACTGTGAGAACTGAATGAACTATCATATGTGAAATTTGGTAGGAAGTTGGCTTAGATACGGTTGGCCATGTCCATTCATTCTGACCTATCCCACTGAGTAGGATGAAGGGAAAGTATACATGAGATCTGACTTCCCTTCTTCTTTTCATCATTGTGAATGCAGGGTGGGGCGGGAAGAAACTTAGACTTACTTTTTCCCCCTTCTCTGTTGAGTTTATATAAAAAATATGTCTACCATTAAGTAATAAAACTTGCATATTCCCCAGAAAAGTTCTAGTATTTTCAATTTAAGATTATTTATTCGAGATGAAAAGATCTCATTCTTAAGTCCTTTTTTCTGATTTTTTTGAGACTTTTTTTCTTCAGGGAGAAATCTTTATTATCTTTACTAAAAACAAGTGGATTTCAACAGCAAAAACAAGCTTGATGTCAATAAAGTAATAAGTTTTCTTCCCTTTTTTTGTGTGTGTTTAGTTGTGTGTGTGTTGTGGGGGTGGTTTGGATGGAGGTTGTTACATAGGAAGTGAGGGAAAAAAGAGACTGAGCTATTGATTATTCCACATTGTTGGGAAATTTGGAAACTACTTTTTCTCATGTTTTGATTCTCTCTTTATCAGGAAGTGAAGTTATGCCTGAAGTGAGTGTTAACAATTTCACTTGAGGCTAAAGAAAATGCTAGGCTACTTTAAAGCAGGATCTCACCACTTTGGCATAAGGTCAAATTGGCAGCACCAGCAATTCTCTTGTAGTCTGCGTTCTCCAGAGTTCACTGAAAATGAGTAATTCCATGAGGCTGTAAGCTTGCTCCTTTGTTGTTAAAAATTTCCTTCCATGAATCACTTGATAGCTATTTTCTCACATCATTGTGTGCTCAAAATGTTTTCTCTTTTAATTAAACAACACAAAAAACTTAGACTTGGGTGGATATGGGTCTCCCAATGCTCTCTTTTTTAAGGATAAAAGAACAAGTAAAATAACACCAAAAAAGTTGGCTTAACGCCCCCATTAGAGAATAATTATCACCTATACTGGAGATACATGTGTCCATCCCTGAAAAGTCTAACCTTAAGTCAACTGTTATCTCTGCGTCTCCACCAGGCTTATCCTATCTATAGCTCAGAGTCAACAGAAAAGAAATGGAATGCCTTATCAAAGACCAAATTTGCTTCTGTAAATCACCTGATACAGAACTTTTAAAACCTCATCTTCCATGTAAGAATACTGTTTTTCTTCCTCATTTATTGGTTCATTCCACTAATATTTATTGTCCACCAGTAATGTCTTAAACATTGTCTAGGTTCTGGCATTGTTTAGTCAAAAGTCTGACAAAGATATTGCCCTCAATCTAATTCTGTTGCTGGGGTGACAGCCATAAAATAAAAAATACATGGCATTATACCAGATAATGATAAATGAATGCTATGAAGAAAATGACTAAAATAAAATTAGCTTCTTTGGTCTTGCAGTTAATGGTATTTGATAACTTCGTTTTGCCAGGATTGTTTTCGGTCTTGTGAAATTCATCTTCTACTAGGTCTTCAGAGGTATTTTAGTGAGTTAAAGACAGCAGCTGGCCAGTCCTCACACTGGAATCCCCTGTTCCTCTTTCTTTAGGTGGTGCTATCCATTTCCCAGGGTTGCTGGATATCTTGTTCAGTCTTGTCTCTTTCGTTCTCTTTGAATATCTCTTTCATTTCTCTAACTTGCTGCAGACAGGATTTTTCTTTTGCTCAATTCCTATGATAGCTGGATGTCAATAGTCTCAGGCTTTTATTTATTATGATATCAATCACCTAGAGACAGATAGATGGTGGTGGTAGTTTCATGAAAAGAAAACTTGGTTTTGTATTTCTAGATTTCCACGTGTAAATACTTCATTATAGCCAATTTCAAGCTACCAAAATGAACTTACTAAACATGGAGTTGGAAAAAGTTCATATCTTAATTTTATAATTTATTTTAAAGATTTTATTTATTAATTTGACAGAGATCAAAAGTAGGCAGAGAGGCAGGCAAAGAGAGAGGAGGAAGCAGGCTCCCTGCTGAGCAGAACCCAATGCAGGGCTTGATCCCAGGACCCTGAGATCATGACCTGAGCTGAAGACAGAGGCTTTAATCCACTGAGCCACCCAGGTGCCCTTAACTATATAATTTTTAAGTATGCATAGCTACAAGTGTATCAAGTGTACATCGAAGTGTCTACTCTCCTTTGACAGAGATATGGAATATTTGCATTTCTTTAGAAAGTTCCTTTGTGCCTTTTGCATTCAGTACCCCACTCTCCAACGGAAGAAGCCAGTGATTTGATTTCCATCACCACAGGTTAGTTTTTGCTCTTACTGAACTTTAAAGACAATCACAGTTTGTTTGCTCTTTTGCATCTGATTTTTTTTGCTGAACACAAAGTTTTCAATTCATACATGTTGTTGCATGTGTCAGTTTTGGTTTTTTGGTTTGGTTGGAGTAATATTTAATTGTGTGACTATGCCACATGCTGAGTACCCATTCTGTGGGTGGACGTTTGAATGGCATCAGTTTGTCATGATTATAAATGAAGCTAATATGAAGTTTTTGGATATATATTTTTGTAGACACATGTTTTTATTTCCTTGGATAACTGTTGAAGAAAGTGAATTACTGGATCATGGGGTAGATACGTGACAACAGCTACAACTCTTTTCCAAAATTTTTTGTATAATTTGATGTCCCATGAGATATATGTGCCATTTGCTCTAAATTGTTAACAATTCTAGTATTGGTATTGACAGTCTTGAATCTTGGCTATTTTAGTGTAAAGTAGTATCTCACTGTGGTTTTGCTTACATTTCCCTGCAACCAATGATGCCAAATACCTCTTCTTGTCCCCACTGGCCTGTTGTATATATCTTTTTCTGTAAAGCATTTTTACAAATTAACAGTTTACTTCTTTTCTTTGGGTTAATCTGTTTTCTTATGGAATTATTTCTCCTTTATTATTAAGCTATAAGATTTCTTTTATATAATTTGGATAAAAACCCTTGTCAAATGTTCATACTGTTAATATTTTCTCCATAAATACCACTTTTCTATTTTCCAAATGCTCATATTTTTTTAATAACAGTTTCTGATATTGATGGAACCCAGTCCACCAATTTTGGATACATTTTGTCACCTATTTAAGAGATATTTGCCCACTTCACGCTTATCAAGATACTCTTATGTTTTCTTCTAGATTAGCTTTATGTTTAGTTTTCTGATTCATCCCAAATATATTTTTGGTTTTGGTGTTCAGTAGGAGTCAGAATTGATTACTTTCCATTTATATATTCTGGTGTTCCAGCACCATTTAATTAAGATTTCTTTCTTAGTGACTTACATTGGAAATGAAGAAAATTGTTTCACCATATGCATGTGAGTGTATCTGGATTTTCTGTTACATTCCACTGATCTTTTTGTCCATTTTTAAATTGGTACAAGATTATTTTGATGAATGTTGGTTTACATTGAGTCTTGAAATATGATTATGTGAGTTCTCTTTGTTCACTTTCACGTATATTGGCTGTTTTAGTGTCTGTGTTTCCATGTTAATTCATAGGATCTGTTGATCTATTTCTATAACATATGTTTTGTAAGTGTGATTTGGAATGCATCGAATATTTAAATCAATTTTGGGAGAAGAGATATTTTAATAATCTTGAGTCTTCTAATCAATGAACAGGACAAGTCTCTCCATTTGTTTATTTAGTTATGTCATAGTTCTTAAATATTTTATTTTTTTAAAAAGAGTGTCAAGGTGGGTGTGGGGTTGAAGGAAAGGGAGAGTGAATTCCAAGCAGACTCTGTCCTGAGCATAGAGCCCAACAAAGGGTTCAATTTAATAATGTTGAGATCATGACCTGAGCTGAAATCAAAAGTTTGGCACTTAACCGACTGAGCCACTCAGGTGTCCCTAGTTTTGCAGTTTTTAGATAAAAATGCCATTATCTCTAAGTGGTTCAAATTTTTTTTACCAATATTAGTAATACTATTTAAAATTTTATTATCCAATTGTTTGCTGATAATATGTAAAAGTGTATTTGAAAAAATAAAGACTTAGGATACTGCACCCTTGCTAAACTTACTAGTCTCGGTATTTGTTCTATAGACCCCTTAGGATGTTCCATGTAGATGATCATGTTATTTGTGAATAGAGACTATTTTAATTCTTTCTTTCAAATTTTCTTATCTTTTATTTCTTTATCTTGCTTTATTTACCTTTAGGACATCCAGTATAATGTTGATTAGAAGTGGCAAGAGCAAAATTCCTGACTTGTTCTGATTTTAGGGGGAAGCATTCAGATTCTCACCATGAAACAGAATGTTAGCTGTAGACATCTATTCCAATGATCATGTTTTTCTTCTTTATTCTGTTAAGAATGAAAAAAATGATTTTTGAATATTACTCCAGCTGTACATACTTGGAATAAACTTCATTTCATATAGTACTATATCTCATTTGTATATTACTGGATATGACTTTTTGATAATTTTATAATTTTTACATCTATTTTCAAGAGTAAGGTCAACCTATAATTGCTTTTGTGATAATTTATTTTTTAGTTTTTGGTATCAGAATTAGGATTAGCTCAAAAAGGCATAGAATATGATCTGTCCACTATATTTTAAAATTAGTGAAAATCTGCTATTTTTTAATTTAAATTTTGGGAAGAATTCACCTCTGAAAACATCTGGGCTTAGTTTTTTCTTTATGGAAAGGATTCGATTACAAATTAAATTTAAAAAGTAGATAGCATTTTTCATTTCTTATGTCAGTTTTGCTAAGGTCTATTTTTCAAAAAATTGTTCATTTCATCTAAATTGTTAAATTCATTATTATAAAGTTTATAAAACTGCCTCCTTTTAATGTTTTTAGACTGGGTAGTAATCTCTCTCATTATTCAGTTTGTAAATTTATGTTTTCTTTTTGTTTGGTTACCATTGTTATGATTTATCTATAATCTTTTCAAAGAAACAATTTCATTTATGTTGAATTAGGTCTTTGCTTCTTGTATTTTATTGATCACTGGTCCGTATTTTATTCTTTCCTTCCTCCTACTTTGGTTTGATTTGCTTTTCTTTTTATAACATATTAATGTGGAAAATTAGATCATTTAAGTTTCTTTTTTCTAAAACAAAAATTAAAATTAAAATATCCTCTAAGTCTTGTTTTAACTATCACATGTTGGAATATTTTCTAATTTTCTTTGTGGTTTCTGTTTAAATTCATTGTTTATTTAGAAATATGCTGCTTAATTTCCAAATACTTGAGAACTTTATCTTTTTATTATTTTGTAATTACTTCCATAATATTAGAGGTTCAGAGAACATAACTGTAAGGACTCAGTTTTAAATTTGCTGAGACTTATTTATACAGCAGGATATGGTCTATTTTGGTGAATGGTGTGTATTGAAGCTGGTTAAGAGTTTGGCTGTTATACAAAGGTATTGTTATGTAAATGTCTATTCACATTGATAATATTGTTCAAATCTTCTCATTCTTACTTCATTCTTTTCTAGTTTTTCTACCAATTACTAAGACAGAATTGCTAAAATTTCTTGTGGTTAAAGATTTGTCTATTTCTCCATTTAGTTCTGTCAGGTTTTGCTTCATTTATTTTGAAACTCTGTTTATGATGCATATACATTTGTCATTTTTATGTCTTCCTGAATAATTGATCTCTTTAGCATTATGAAGTTTTGTTCAATCTCTTAGAAAGTCTACTTTGTCTGATATTATTACAGTCTCTTTAGATTTCTTATGATTCATGTCTGCAAGACATAACTTTTTCCATCCCTTTATATATTCAACTGTGTCTTTATACATAAATTAAGTCTTACAGTTGGCATATCATTAGGTACCACTCTATTATATAATCTTATAAGCTAGTTTTTCCTTGTAGTATTTGGACAATTTAAATTTACAATAATTTTTGATGTGTTTGTGTTTATATTGACCATCAGACAATTGTTTTTCCTTCCTACTTGTTCTCTTATTTCTTCCTTCTTTTCTGGATTAATTGAATGTTTTCTTTTTCAGTATTTCATTTTTATTATTCTGCCCTTTATTTTAAACCAATAACTCTGTGTGTGTATATGTGTGATTCATCTTGGCATTATATAGTATGCAAGTTTATCACATTCTACTTAAAATTTATATCATAATATCTTTTGTCAAATATAAGAACCTTACACCAGTGTAATTCCATTGACCACCTATCCTTTGTGTTACTATTTTCCCATTATTTTATGTTATAAATTCCAAAATATGTTATTTTTATTTAAATGGTTGTTTTGATTAATTATAATCATAATTAATTATATAACATATCCTATATAATTATATATAATGTAATAATACAATAATAATTATTATTATAATTAATTAGTTTACTTTCTATAGATTCACATTTTTATTTGGACTTTATTTTATTTTAACCTAAAAACTAACAATGGATCTTTATCCAGTATTAGCCTGTTAGAAATGACTTTCTCATCTGTCACTGGTTAATAAATACATAGGCATAAAAATATAACAAAGGCTAATACATAATGAGTGTTTTTTGTTTAAGCCCTTAAATAGATTTATACTGACTGCTTCCAAAGTTATTTTCTGTAGTATCTTTTTATTGATTGCTTTCTTTCTTGATTTTGGGTTTCTGTTCTCTGCTTCCTCACATGTGCAGGAATTAAAGCAAATAGCCATTGCTAATGGTATATTGTAAGTAGTCTGAAATATGTAATCCTCCTTTAAAAGTTTCTGGATTTTGTTCTGAAAAGAAATGAATGTCCTGAGAGCTCTTTTTTATCCTGACAGGCTGGCTTTACTCTTTATGAGAGTAACTGTATTTCCCTTTGTCTTTAGTACTAGTGTATCCCCTACTCTAGGACATGATCCTTACTTCTAACTTCCCACCTTCTGAGGTCTCAACTGAATGCACAACATGCTTGTAAGGGGTCTCTTTACTCTTGCAGAGCTTGGATTCTAGTATAACCCACCATGATGAGACTTCTGATATCTTTTTTCAAGTTTCCATCTCTGAAAGCGTTTTTCTTGGCTAGTGTTTGTAGAGTTTTGACTTACACATTTGCAACCCAGACATTGGCAAATGACATGTAGCACACCCCTCTGAAGTTTTTTGTGCTCCCCTCCCCCAATAACTCCCTTCTTTACTGTTTTGCTCACAAATTCCAATAGGTTTAATGTTTCTTCCTTAGATGGAGTTCTGCATGGGGCTTCCTGCTCAGTGTGGAGCCTGCTTCTCATTCTCCCCTCCTTGTGCTCTATCTCTTGCTCTCTCTCTCTCAATAAATAAATAAATAAAATCTTAAAAAAAAGAAAAGAAAAAGAAACCGCTTCTAATTTGAGCAGATTCTGAATTTGTAACCTCTTTGCCATCTGTTATCTATGCCTGTAAAAAGAGGGAAGCAGATTAAAGGGAGGACTCATAATAGGGTCAACATCATCTTATATTTATCTTTTTGTGGAACCTATCACAACTATTGTTTGTGTTCACTACCTCTGATGGCTTTAAGGAAGGCACACAGGTAATATAGTAGGGTCTGTTTGATATTGCTGTGGAGGGTGATAATATTTACACATTAAAGAATGTCTAATTTTGCAACTGACTAGTTTCCATAACTTCAGAGCCTTTTCATCATTCTGATACTAGAGCCCCATTTGTTAAACGAATGAATAGATAAATTTCTTCTCATTGTTCAAAAGTATGATCCATTCTAATTGAAGTGAGGCCATTTGCTTTACTGGCTTTGAATTCATACAGATCTGAGTTTTAAAACCTGGCTCTGCTTTTCTGTGATCATAATTATATAATCATAATTCCCAGAAATTATATGAAATATGTAGAGAAAAAAATTAGTAAGCAAATCTAGTTAATGTGAAATTATAGATAATAGTATTTTGGTGTAAAAAAAATCACATTTTCATCCAAGAAAACAGTATTAACAAATAAGGAACATTTTTACATGCATTTAAAACTTCATTTTAAGAAAATGGCCTAATAGATTCATAAATGAGTGTATTTTAGTGAAAGATTAAAAAATTTTCACATTTTCAACAGCGTTATTTTAGAAAATCAATAGATAGGGAGCAAATTTATAAAAGAGGGAGGTAGCCAAATCAGGAGTAAATTAGAACACTATAATTGTGAGTTTGGAAACATGTGTTTTATATGTGGACTGTGCCATTAACTAGTTGTGTTCCTTTTTTTTTTTTTTTTTAAAGCGACAAACCATAAGAGACTCTTTTTTTTTTTTTTTTAAGATTTTATTTATTTATTTCACAGAGAGAGAGCACACACAGGCAGAGAGGCAGGCAGAGAGAGAGAGAGAGAGAGAGAGGAGGAAGCAGGCTCCCTGCTGAGCAGAGAGCCCGATGCGGGGCTCGATCCTGGACCCTGAGATCACGACATGAGCCGAAGGCAGTGACTCAACCCACTGAACCACCCAGGCGCCCCAACTAGTTGTGTTCTTTATGAAAATAAATGCCTTTTATAATCTCAAATAATTACAAATGCCCACGTTCCTTTTACTTCTAAAAATTCCCCAATTCAGCATTTTTGGTATGCTTCTTAGCTACCTTAGGATTACACAACTAACCAAATGTGGTTCTAAGTTATAATGAGTTAAATTTTCTCATCTAATAATATCCGTTCTATATTTAGTTTCTTACTTTCTAAACAGTGATTCTTGTACCTTCACCCCCCAACACATAATTTCTTAAGCCTCTAGAAAAAGGGGGTCCATGTGAAAATTCACCTGTTAGCATACCAAAACATTCCTTAAAATAACATGTATGGGCCTTGAGTTAGATTTCTTGGATATTTCTTTGTAAAACTGAACCAAGAATTTTGCCCTTCATGCTTTATTCAAAGTGTAGGTCATTCCATAGTTAAGTCGTACCTCTAAAGCATCAGTGCCTTTTCCTACCTACTTCTTGGGATTCATTTATTAAGAGACTGAGATGTGAACATCTGTCCATGTTCCAACTGAACAAATCATTGTAAGTAACCTTTCTAACCCAAAGTTCAATGGCAGAGACAGACCATTATTTATATCCGAAGGTTTTTGTTTTGTTTTTGCAACAAAAGCCATTCTCTTACAGTACTCTCAACAACTGCTTGTATTGCATTAATCAGACCTTAATTAACAAGGAAGAAAGGTGATAATTTACATTTATTTCAAATTGACACATTGTACTTTATTTAGCAAATGA
Source organism: Mustela nigripes (assembly GCF_022355385.1). Classification (NCBI taxonomy): domain Eukaryota; kingdom Metazoa; phylum Chordata; class Mammalia; order Carnivora; family Mustelidae; genus Mustela; species Mustela nigripes. The sequence goes on along the minus strand of NC_081565.1, from coordinate 44,881,723 downwards.
GACCTGTCAGGCACTGCCAGTGACGCTTAGATTGAAGACAGAGTGTCGAAAATATGTCTTCCACCTGCCTGTGCCTTTGTAGGAGGGAGCTTTCAGTGTGTTTACACAGGGATCATTAGACGTACCTCATGCTAAGCTTTCATGAATCTTTGAATAAGAAATGCTCAAAGGTCATCAGGTATGAAATATTTTATAATGACACACTGCCATAAGGCATGAGAAACTGTGATTTATCCTCCAAAGTAAACTCCGAGGATAAAGGCAAGAGAAACACACAGGCCTCCAAACCATTCTAGATCTCTCTGCAACAGAAGAGTGGAGGGTTGAAACTGAGGATGGAAGTTAGGAAAAGTGTATTTACTGAGTATCATTGTGCAATCCAAAGATGAGTTAGGGTCTTAAATAAACAGATGTGTACTCTAGTTTGTCATCAGCTTTTGAGAAAGAACATAAATTGCTATCAAATGTTAGGACGAGAAAAGAATTTAGGAATCAGAAACAGCAATCTGCCATTCTGTGAGATGAAAATAGAAAATCAGGGAATTGGTTTGCTCATTCTTGTCTTTAATTGGGTATATAAGTAAAGGTTGAGTTTGAAATTTAAGAAGGTTTAAAGAAGTGAGACTTATAGGCAAGTTAAAGTGGATCCATGTTCTCTCCTTCCCTTTAATCTAAGCATATTTTCATGGTTTTTATTATATATTTGACCCACAGTTTAAGCCAGGCAATAAGAAAGATTGAACAAGGTTTTCTCTTACATATTTGATAGGCTTGGACCAATGGGCACCCCCTAGAGGATGCTGTGCACATATAGGCATCCATGCCTTTGCTCATGTTGTCTCCTTTGTTGAGATGACCACTGCCTATACTCTATATGGTAAACCTATTGGCAGCTTTAAACGGTGGCTCATATCTCATTCCCCCAACCCTAGCCCAAAGCTTTTGTTCTTACCAGTGTTTCTGTGCTCCCAGAGCACTGTAAGTTGCACTTATCACATTGCATATATACCTCTGCTCTGTCTATATGTAAATTCTTGTTCATCTTTGTTTTCCCCATTGCTTAGTAGAGTGTCTGGCACAAGGAAAATCTTTCAATGGCTGCTGATTGAAATACGTTAAAATTTAAATGAAAACTCATATTTTTTCAGCTAATAAGTGCTACTTTGTTATGGTGAAAATGTTATATTTACTTTTTGAGCTGTGTCACTGAATGTATTCAGAGATAATGTATGTACACTGTGGAGTGAAATTGCGCTGCTATACTATACATAAAATTTATGTCATATATGCCATATGTAAAAAATATATATGAAAAATACTAATGCATATAAACAACATATGCAATTTTCAAAGTTTTATCCCCCCACAATTATACAGTTTTTAAATTTGTAGACTTTTTAATTCTCGTCCATTATTTTTATCAGTTTATATTTTTATTAACATAAAACATTAGAGGAGTTTGTGTTTGCAGTCATTCAGCTCACGATTTGGATGATAATTTACCTCCTTATTTCTTAATATGTAAACTTAAGCAACTTACTTGATTCCTTTTGGTAAAGTTTTTAAAGTTTTATTTTCCTTATCTAGAGATAAAGAAATCAATCATCGGTTACTTCATTTTTTTTTATTTGAAAAGATAGAATAGATAAAATGCACAAAGTCCCATGCAAATCTTAATTGTTTGATTAATGTTTACTATTCTCCCATCACCCTTATGATCATATTGTAGAAAGTACATAAACTTACAGGTCGAGGAGCTGAAATTCACATCAATTAATGGCATTGAACTGGTCTCTTAACCACTCTGGAACTCAGTTATCTCATTTAAAAACATGTTTCATTGAAATAGCAGCCATTCCATGAATGAAAGATAGAGCTCTTTGGAGAAAAGGGGATCTCTTGTTCGATGAATGTTGAAGTTATAAAGACAAATGCAGATGGAAAAGACATTATAAGACATGATAGACTATAATGCCAAATCTGCATAGTCTCACTGCACTGAATGATGTGGTTTGAAGTAGAAATTTTTACTACTACTCAGGATCTGTAAAATAGGAATATTGATTTTTGTTTTCTCAGGTATGCTATAGAAAACATTTCTGGATCAAATCTGTAGTTTTGCTTTATAGGTGAATCAGGAATTAGGATAATATAGTCCCCTTTTTAAATAGATTTCATTATTGTAGGTTTTTCTATGATTGTTCAGTAGCAGAGCTAGGGCTAAAAACTAGGTTCTCGTCTATTTCCATGATTTCAGCTCTTGTCTCTAAGGTAATACTTTCCAGATCTCAGGATCTAGCTCCAAATTTTCTTTTCCAATTGATTGGTGACATATCTCCAGAGAATTTTACACTTGTATTATAAACATAATATATCAAAACCAGTTATTTATAATAAATATTACAGTACCCATTTCCCACATATTTATTACTTATCTTGATTTTCCATTCTCCTTGTCACAAAGACTCAATGTTTGTTTTATTTCACTCCATCTATTTCTAACATCTGCACTGTCTCATTCTGGAGTGTTCCTTACAGTCCTTTCTTTTGCCCCTACCACCTAGACCATTGTTGATGATTATAACATACAGTTACTACATCTGGTCCTTTTCTGAAATCTTTTTTTTTGGGGGGGTATATATTTTATCTATATAAAATTTCAGAAAAAAGATCATAGGCCATATTGTGGCTCATCACTGCCTAGAAGATTAACTTTAATTTCCTCAGCCTGGTACACAAGACCCTTCCAAAATGGTTTAATGATTTCTATTTTTAAGAATTCAGAACATATCTTTCAAAAAGTATAGCTGGAAAATCTGAATAGCATACCAAGTACTTATATTTGAAGATAACAAAGATCTAACAATATATTTAAGATTTCTAGAGCTAAGATTAGGGAGAAGACAGAAATCTGGAGAGATGAGCCTGGAATTTGTCCTAGTAATGCATTCAGATTTTGGCAAGAGGTAATGCTCTTTGAGAGTCTGAAAAGCCCTTTTGAAAGGCTCATGAATATATAGGTACAAAGTCGGAATTTTAGGGCCTGACATGGTCCTTCTAATTCTTTTGTGCTTTGAGGAGGAATTTTTTTTGTTGTTGATATTTTTCTTTTTTTAGATTTTATTTATTTATTTATTTTAGATTTTATTTATTTATTTATTTTTGAGTGAGAGAGAGCATGCATGTGCATGAGTGGGGGAGGGGCAGAGGGAGAAGCAGACTCCTTGCTGAGACAGATGTGGGGCTTGATCCCAGGACCCTGAGATCATGACCTGAGCTGAAGGCAGACATTTAACCAAGTGACCCACCTAGGTGCTCCGTGGTGGGATTTCAAAGATCTTCACCACGGAAGTCAGTCTCAGTGACAAGTAGACAAGCCCTCAGAATCTGAAGTCTAGTATTAAATAATTTTTGTTCTTCAAATTCAACTAAGGCAATCTTAGATTATTAGTGTCCCTGGGAGCCTGGCAAATGCAAATGTAAATCCTCACTGGAAGAAGATAACATTATTCTAGTTCTTGCATTATTTCAACAAATGAGTTTTCAAACACAAGTTCTGAGATAAAACAGAAAATGACAAGGCAGATAAGTAGACAAAACAACCTGAATGATAACAAGCAGAAGCAATAGAGAGAAAGACCTTCAGATAATGGATGTGTTGGATGCAAACTCTGAAATGTCATACTGTATTCAAAAAGATTAAAAAATCAAGACTAAAATTATATCAAATAATAACTATAAAAGGACATTAAAATATGAAATAAGAAAACTAAAAATATTTAGAATTTGAGTTTATCAACCAGCATAGGTGATATGAATAAGTGAATCATCCAAAACAAAGCTGAAACTTCAAGATGAAAAACAAAAATAGATAACATATAGAGAATATAGTATAAAGTTCATATATATGTAATTTGAGTCTGAAAAAGAGAGGAGAAAAGGAATGTGGCAGAAGTCAAATTTGCAGAAATGTTTGAACACTAGATTTCTAATACTCTTGAAATCATTACAGCTTATAAACCCCAAACTTTATTGTCCATGGGTGAAATAACAAATTTCAATGGGTTTTAGAAAATATTTTTCTAAAATATGGTAAAAATACTACAAATGAAAACTTGTATGATGCAGGAAATCATGCTTAGAGGGTCCTTTTTTGACTTAAATGTACATATTAAGGGGAAAAGAAATTGAAAATGACTAGTAAGAATTACTGTGTTTCCTTTGGAAATTAGAAAAAGACTAGTAAATTATATCTAAAGAAAATTGTATGAAGGATATAAAAGAGTATAAATTAATAGAAGTTAAAACAATGAGGAAGAATAGCAAATTAGAATATTTTTAACAATTAATGGAATTGGTAAAACCCTGGCAAGATAAATTAAAGGAGAGAAAACATAAATAGCCTAAATATAAACAGAGGAATCACTACAGATCTGGAGACTAAAAAGTTAACAAGATAACTGTGATATTGTGAGCAATTTCATGACCATGTACTAGAAAGTGTTGAAATGAACACATTTTTAGTAAACTAAAATTGTTAAAACTAACATAAAAATAGAAAATCTAAATAATTACTAAAGAATTTTAATGTGTCATTGCCTTTCTTTATACACTTAAAGACACAAACTTTCTCAGGTGGGTAAATTTTATTAAAAGATGGAACATTTTTCAACTTGTTTTGTGAGATCAGCATAAACTTGACAGTAAATTTAGATATCATCATTAAGTATAGATCAATAATAAACCCTGAAACAAAAATTCTAAATGAAATTAGAATTCACCACATTAATAAAGAAGAAAATCACATGGCCTGCTCAATAGAGACAGGAAAAAATCTTCCAATAAAATTCAATATTAATTCATTAAAATGAAACTATTAGTAAAATTGGAATGAAAGGAAATTTCCTTAATCTGAGAAAGGTTATCTTCAAAGGCCTTCAGCAAATAACATGGTAATAAAGAATTATTAGAAACTTTTCTTTCTAGATTTGATCACATGTTCACTATCTCCCCTCCTAGTTGACATTTTTTTGAAGTCTATGCAATATTAAGATGTAAAAAAGAAATAAAATGTAGATATTGAGAAGGAAACCATGAAATTATAATCATTTACATTTAATATGATTACCTAGGAAACCTCAAAGAATCTAAACAATTAGAATTAACAGGTGAATTTGGCAAGTGTATTTCCAAATAGTAACAGTAAGGATTTAGAAAATGAAATAAAAAGAATACATTTTAATAGCATAAATAATGTGAAATATATTGGAATCAATACTATGAAACTTATGTAAGACTTCTATATAGAAAACTGTAAAAGTAGTGTCAAGAGAAAGAAGGTCTAAATAAATGGAGGAACATGTATATTTATACATTAAAAGACTCAGTATTGAAAAGGTCTAAATTATCCCTGTACAAATCCTAAAATCCTGTGGGTTTTTTTTTTTTTTTGTGGGGGAGGTGATTAAGATTGATTATAAGATTTACAAAGAAATAAAGGTTCCCAAAATAGCAAAGACACTAGAAAAATAGGTAGGGAGGAATTGCTCAATCAGCTGTTAAGACTTACTATAATATTACTGTAATTAAGACACTGATATTGTCACAAGAATTGGAAAATAGATCAAAAGTTCAGAGAAAAATCCATGTTTTTAATGGATATTTAGTTACAAAGTTGGCATTGCCAATAGTGGCACTCCCACCATTCGGTAGGAAAAGGTTTTTTATAAAATAAATTTTTAATTTGTTAAATAAAATTAAATAAATTTAAATAAATAAAAATTTAAATAAAATAAAATTTTAAATAAAATATGGTAGGAGAATGTCACTTCTATGTGAAAATAGTAAAATCTGACACCAAATGCAAAAATCAGGTAGTTTTTAGATTTAGACCCAAGTCTTTTAGAAGGTAATAGAGGAAAATATGCTCATGACCATGGAATAGGGAAAGCCACCATTCTGCACATACAAATCATTTGTCTGCTTACTTAATTTCTCACTAGATTAACCTGTCTTGCCAATCCTGGTGATAATTTGTTGACAGGACAAACTTCTATAAAAATAATACCTACCTAATAAGCCACTGGCAGGCTATAATATTTAAAGTCTGCTCATAAATAGATGAGAATCGTCAATTATATTTTTCTCTCAATTTTTTGAAATAAGAGCTATGAGAGTATGTTGCTCATCAAGTGGTTTGCTCCTAATTATACTCCATTAATTAACTCCATTAAAATTTTCAGAAAAAAAAATTTAATCAGCTTCTATTTAAAAGTTGTTTTCCTGCTCATATGCCATTTGTAGGTGCCTCAGAATTTCTATAGTGCAAATTGGAATAATGTTTTAATCTCTTCAGTAAGATTTATATTATGAATATTTAGTCTTAGTGTAATTACATTTGAATACCAAAATCTATATTTTACCTCTAACTGTAGCAGATTCACCTATTACCTCTAACTGTAGCAGATTCACTTAATTTACAAATGTTTATTAACAATATATATGATATAAAAATAAAATTTTAATTTTAATTAATTTTTGTTTCCTTAATATATAAACATTACAAGTATAGCCATCTAAATATAGATAATCCAGAAAGTTCAACACAAATAAAAGGTAAAGAAATAACTGAATTACTAGCCTCTGAATAAACTAGGGGTATTTAATACAAATACCTTAGTTTATGCTTCATACACATGCAGATATGAAAAATAATATAGCCCCAAATTTCAACAAAAAATTTAAAAAGTGAAGTCTTTCATTGCTCATGGAGGCTTTCTGCCTCCATATTGAAATCTTCAATAAATTCTGTATCTTACATTCAAGGAAATCACCAACGTGTTCTTTTTTTTTTTTTTTTTAAAGATTTTTTATTTATTTATTTGACAGACAGAGATCACAAGTAGGCAGAGAGGCAGGCAGAGAGAGAGAGAGGAGGAAGCAGGCTCCCCGCTGAGCAGAGAGCCCGACGGGGGCTCGATCCCAGGACCCTGGGATCATGACCTGAGCTGAAGGCAGAGGCTTTAACCCACTGAGCCACCCAGGCGCCCCTCACCAACGTGTTCTTTAAAATACTTTATCATTTCCTCTCTCACCCATTTCTTAAATTCCAACAGTTATCAAGTTATTATTCTTTTGTAAATGTATTCATTATCTATTATCCAATAAGTGATTTTTTATTTACTGTTCCAAAATATTAGCACTTTATTAGCATTTAAATATTCAGTCTTAATTGACTCAAAAGCTTCTAAGCATCCCATACCTATTCCTATTCACCTCTAATCCTCCTTCTGTCAACTATGGGTAGATTGTAGCCTATTTTAATTCCTGTCCCTAAAGTTTTTAATTAGCGAAGTATTGCATAGTATTTGAATGCTGTTGATTAGTTTCTAGGAGAATATGTCCAATAACATTCCCATTGTGTATTACATTAATCCAATTTTTGATAGACTTTTAATCTTACCAAAACCAGTCATTTTTCCATATTAACTTAGTTTTAGAGAGAACAGCACAATTGTCACTCATCCCCTTGTAGAAGCTACTAATTTTTAAAGTGTTTCAAATCTGCTGAAAGCCAACTCACTACTAGGAATTAAAATGGACAGATACACAACATTAAAGTTGCTACGAAAGATTTAGATCAGTGAGCTATAAAATGAAATGTATATACTCCCCAAATCAAAGCCTCTCTCCTCCAAAACGCTGTTCTTTCATTTCTCTTGTGACACAGTTATGAAGTCGTCAAAAAACAAGTTGACAGAAGTCACTTTCTCCTGCTCTTTATACCCACAGAGCTTCAGTATCCTTCTTGTCAAAAGTCATCAGCTTGGTCACATTTTTATCTTTCTCTGCCCTAGGATTATAGAATCAATGGGAATCTCAGGTGGTCATCATCTTAGCAGTCGCTGGAGCCCCATTTTCTACATGAAGGCACTGAGGCGACATAGGGATCGCTTTGAGGTCACCTGTCGAGTTACTTTAAAAGCAGGGATGGTATTAAGGCTTATTCTTCTAGTTTACTTGAGCTGCTAGCAATCAATTCTGCATTTCTCTTATGTTGTCTTTTACATGTTTACTTTTCTGGCACATGGGTAAAGTGACAGCTGCTTTTGGTACAGTAACAGGTACCAAAAGGTACCAGGAGGATGTCTGCCTTCTCTCAAAACTCCTGCTCAGTGGGCAGCTAAGAGAGGGAGGCTGCTGTACATTCCAGCTTACTGGATGAGAGAGAGAAGAAACTGACGCACACTGACTAAATTTCTATCCTATGAATTATAAAATGTGAGATGGGGCTCCTAGGCCCACCTATACATCAGCTGAAGCAGAAAAACAAAGGTGAAGCCTACACCATTTAAACCGCCCGGTTGTTTCTAAAAGTTAGAATTGAGAACCACTGATTCTGACCATGGTTTTCTTATACCTATTTTCATAGGCCACTTTCTCTGTGTATATGTGATTTTTTGTGTCCATATTATGAACATGTATGAATGTATGGCTACATTCCTATTCATTGCTACAAAAACACTGACTTTGGCATTTACCCTCATTTCTATAATTCTATCATATTTTTCACTAACCTAAATGAATGATCTTGCATGATCTCCTTTCTACTATATTACTCCATTCGGGATTTAGTTGTGTGTCAACTAAACATTAATTACAAAACACATCTATTTCTCTGCTGCATAAAATATGATTAGAAATCCAAATAGTAAATTAGCCCTTAAAATAATGCATAAGTAATTTATCACATATAACACTTTTCTGATAAAAATATATTGATATAAAATGATAAACACTATTTTGATTAATAGGTTAAATTGAAATTTCTTTTAATTCACTTTTTCTATATTACATTTATTAAAAATACTACAGAATTTAATTAATGTTTAACATGGAAAATTGTGTTTGGTAATTAGCTTAATTTTTTTGCTAATTGGTTACATATTAAATCCTCATTTTCATAGAACACTACTTATTACCAAGAATAATAATTCTAGTCAAGAAAATATTCATCACTTTGTTGGAGGATTTCTCCCTAACTTAATAAGAAAAAAAAGTTAATTTTCATTGAATAATTTCTCGTTAGTGATATTAACTTCAATCAGGCAAACTTCTTACCATGTTTAACTTACAATTTATTTATATATATGTATATATATATATGGTTATGTGTGTGTGTATACGTACCAAAGGCTTTTTATATTTAAATAGAAAATTGTCATCCAAAAATGCCTGTTCGTTAATTACTTAGTAATTATATTACAGGTTCAAAGTAAAATATTTTTATGCATTGTGTTTTTTATACTAGATATAGATTAGAAACAAATCCTGTGGTGATGAGGAATATATTCCTTATTGAGACAATATTAATTCAAACACCAATGATTCATATTTCATATAAACATTTATCTATTTATAGCCTAGCTTGAAATTGACCTGAAATTTCCTACTGGCCTATTGTTAGAGACATATTTGTCCTAAGGGTACAGTTTTCTGCTTTTATAAGCCTCTACTTATATACAAATGATGCATTTTCATTGGTTATTATTGTCAATCCCACATTAATTGACTTAAATAATAAGCCTACAATCTTTGAAAATGTTATAAATATGTTTTTCAATGACAAACTATACCTTTACCAAGTTTGCACTTATTTGTGAGGCCTATTATACTTTGATAAGAAAACATTAATTGAAAACATATCACATCTTTTATTTTTATTTTATTTTTTTTTTAAGATTTTATTTATTTGACAGACAGATCACAAGTAGGCAGAGAGGCAGGCAGAGAGAGAGAAGGGAGGAAGCAGGCTCCCTGCTGAGCAGAGAGCCCTATGCGGGGCTCGATCCCAGGACCCTGAGATCATGACCTGAGCCAAAGGCAGAGGGTTTAACCGACTGAGCCACCCAGGTGCCCCATATTACATCTTTTAAAACATGGTTAAATACTTTGAGAAATCTAGAAACAACTCTAAAATAGGTTATATTTGTATAGACAATGCATTTTTAAAAAGGTTGAAAATATTTTCCCTCAAATTTAAAGTAACTGTTTTGAGTTTTTTTTTTTAATAAGATTTTATTCATTTGAGAGAGAGAGTGCTGGCATGAGTGAAAGGGGAGGGGCAGAGACTCCTTGCTGAGCAGGGAGCCTGCTATGGGTGGGGTGGGAGGGGTGAAGGGGTGGGCTCAATCCCAGGACTCAGAGAGCATGACCTGAGCAGAAAGCAGACACTTAACTGACTGAGCCACCCAAGTGCCCCCACTGTAATGAAATTTTTTTTAAAGATTTTATTTATTTATTTTACAGACAGAGATCACAAGTAGGCAGAAAGGCAGGCAGAGAGAGGGGGAGGAAGCAGGCTCCCCACGGAGCAGAGAGCCCGATGTGGGACTCGATCCCAGAACCCTGGGATCATGACCTGAGCCAAGGCAGAGGCTTTAACCCACTGAGCCACCCAGGCGCCCCGCCCCCCACATAATGAATTTAAACTGATATCTAAATTCTTGTCTAGAATAGCTATATCCTTATACTTAATAGAATATATACACATATGAATTTTATCCTTTTATTAGAAGTACATAAAAGTAGTAATAAGACTACATCAGACAGATAATATAGGACATATTTTCTTAACTGTCCATAAAGAAAGAGATTTTGGTTCTTCCCAGTCAATTCAAAATAAGCACCATTATTATGGTGGTTTATAATAATATTAAATATTAAGGCAATATTTTTATGACACAAATTACTACTCCTTTGTATGATATATCATATGGTCCAATGATACCTCTTTTTGACAATTGTATATGCTATGAGGAGAAAGTAGTGGAAACTTACTTACATGGGAGAAATGATTTTGGTATTTCATCTTTCAGAGGAGTCATAATGAGTACACCTATGCATTTTGAAATAATATTGGTGGTATAGTTACAGAATGGAATAAATTATATTGACAGAGGCTAAACCTCACATAACCACATAGAACTAACAAGAGGTTGTATTCACTTGTCTTTCTGATTCAGATAGAGTTCTTCAGGCATTTCCATTAAGAATCATGAATAAATCTTTATTAAACTCTTTAATCCTCATATGAAACAGAAGAAAAATGAGCATATGGAATTGTATTTTTAAATTTTGGGGGTGTGTGAAATATAACACACATACAGAAAAATGCCCCCCCCCAAAGTACTGGTTAATGAATTATGACTAAGTGAGTAGCCAGATAAACTCTAAGAAATAAAACCTCTTTAGTACCTAGAAGCCTCCATTATGCTTCTTCTCATCTGTTTTTCTCTAAAAGGTAATCTTCACCCTGACTTTTATGAAAATAAGTTACTTGGTTTTCTTCAAAATTTTACCACTAAAGTATGTATCTACAAACACTATAGTTTTGTTTGCTTTCAAAGAATATATAAATGGAATCATAGAAAATGTTTTATCTGATTTTTTTCACATGGTATTTTTTGTTTTGAGTCACTACAATTCATTTTCATTATATTATTGCATTCTATGAATATGCTATGCTGTTCTTATTTTATTTTTTAATTTATATATATATAGATCTTATTTATTTAATTAATTATTTATTTGAGAGAGAGAGAGTGAGAGAGAGCATGAGAGGCGAGAAGGTCAGAGCGAGAAGCAGACTCCCCATGGAGCTGGGAGCCCAATGCGAGACTTGATCCCTGGGCTCTGGGATCATGACCTGAGCTGAAGGCAGTTGCTTAACCAACTGAACCACCCAGGTACCTTGTCCTTATTTTAATACTGATGGACACTTCTATTTTGGAACTATCATAAATAATGCTGCTATGAATATTTTTCTAATATCTCTTAGTATACATATTTTTTTCTTCTAAGATATATTTGGAGGAGTAGAATTGGTCAGAAAGTATGCATTTATACAACTTAAGTAGATGCTGAACTGACTTCTTAAATCCACTTAAGAAAAGTGACTTTCAGAATGATTGTACTAATTAACACATTCCATTCTTTACCGGAAACAAACATACAAACTCCTTCATTCCAAAGATACCCCTGCCTGCCCAAGAAGACTAAAAGAGATATGCATACACTTTTACTCCATTCCCAAAAGGAGGTGTTTGATGGTAACTTATTTTTTTTCTTTTACTTTTTTAAAGATTTTATTTATTTATTTGACAGAGAGAGAGAGAGAGAGAGAGGGAGATCACAAGCAGGGAGAATAGCAGTCAGGGAGAGAAGGAGAAGCAGGCTCCTTACTGATCAGGGAGCCAGATGCAGGGCTTGATCCTAGGACCCAGAGATCATGAGGATGGTAACTTCTAGAAACTACCTCCAAAGTTGATTATCATGGGATGCCTTTCTGAGTTCACAGCTTCCAAATAAGGTTGATTATTCATCCAGTGATTCCAAAATCCACTAACCACTCAATGAGATCCAGGACAGCATTTTCTAAAGGTGAATTGGATCCCGATTACTTACCTTGGATGAGATTTGACCTTTGAGATGCTATTCTATGCTGAAGAGCCTGATTAGAGGAAAAGTGTCAGAAGGCAGATAGCATCTCAGACCTGAAGTAGACAAGAGGAATGTGGAAGAATATATACACAGTGGTTAAGAAATACATTTAACCAAGTAAGTCAGTGTTTATAATTGAAATTTGATAATTCAATTTTCTCTTGTTGCAGTGCACATAGCGCAAATTAAAGGAAGGTGAACAAAATTCATGAATAAACATTTAGTTTCTAGAAAGAAAGAAAGAAAGAAAGAAAGAAAGAAAGTCAGTCAGTCTTCAGTAGAATGAACCCTTATTGGGCCAGCCTTTTTACTGAGGAACTCAAATTTCAGTATGAATCTTTTCTTGCTTTTCTGCTTCCTAAGTGCCATTTAGTTTCTGGTCAAATAGTCTTCCAGTCTACCTCCTGGATATGTGGTTGTTGGTTGGTGAGCTTGGATCAGTGTGGAGGATTATGCGTGCCTGCCAAGATTCTGAGGAGGTTAGGGAAAGAATAATATGCTGCCATTCAAAATGAGCTTTTTAGGTCATTTCTCTATTTGCAGCCCTGTTTCTAAAAATCTGCCTTCAACTAGGGCAGTGATCTTGAGTCTGGAGCCTTTCCAGATCAGTTTCCTCTTGGGGGATATGGTAGGACCCTCGGCTTCTCTTGCCCCATTGGCATTTATATTATTATTTCTCTTGTTCTTGTAAGTCCGTTATCACTTCTCCATATACTTTCTTTCTTTTAACAAGTAGAAATGACTTGTCTGCACTTTTCTCTTCTTTTCCTATCCTTGGGTTTATAATAATTTACTGTCACTGGGTAGACAGATGAAGTAAATTCATATAGGCATCCAACCATGTTTAATTAGAAATATGACTTGTTAACTGTGATAGGCAGACTGTAACATCTATGGAGAGAGGATGTGCGGCCATCTTATTTACTGTTCAGTACCATGGTCTAACCCAGTGCCAGACACATAGTTAGTACTCAATAAATATGCATCAAATAAATCAATGACTGCTTCAGAAAGAAATACCTCGGTGATATTTAGGTGTCTGTTTAACAGAGTCTGTATATGTCCTATCCAAAAGATAGACAAATGCAGACGTAAAGTGGAAATCATGTTAGACTCTTTTGCAGATCTGGCTGAATGGCATGCATAGACGGACAGATGCTGTTTAAAAGAACTTTGGTTCCATTAGTCTTACTCTTAGTTGAAATTACCAGATTTGGAAGGCTGTTTGCATTTAATTCTCTCCTCGGAATACTACTTTATTCACTTATGGGGTATATGGATCACATTCCTGTACCAGTGGTAAATATTTTGAAGTAATTCTTTTTTTTTCTTTATCCTGAGAAAGTAGAAATTCAAAGGAGTATTTTTCTTGTTGTGATTTTTAAATGCATCATGATGAGTTAAGAAGTCACCCTCCCATATGTTCTGGCTTTCTATGATCTGGTCTGCTTTAATTCTTAGGAAAAAGCAACTTTTTTTTTTTGTTTTGTTTTTAATTTGAACATACCTGTCAGGTAACTCTCTATTCTTACAGTCTTGGGAAAACATGCACAGGTTTATCCTGAAATACACTGATGAAAGATGTAGAAAGCAGAAAGAGGTTTGAATATTCCTCTAGTCCCTCTCAAAAGATCAGAATTTCTTAGCATCTTCAATCTGGCACTTTTATGAGAACATGGGCGTGATGAATGAGCACTTATCAGAAAAAAATAAGTTAGATTACTTTATTCTCTATTGTTTTTAAAGAACTTGAGGATTCTAATTTGATTTAGGCCTTTTGACTGATGTTCATATGACCCAGAATTACTTAGAAAATCTGCCTTTATAGATACGTGCTTATTGGTATATGTTTGATACTTCAAAACATTTATAAGAGCAGGCAAATATTCTTCAGAGAAATCATACCCTTCCTAGGTATTCCCTCTGGGGAAGGTTACCAGTTTGGGAGTTAAAAAAAATTAAAAAATATTATGCATGTTTACAAGTGAAAATACTTCAGGAATAGAAAATTTATTGGCAAGTGTGTAAAGAGTGGGTAGATTGTTATATAAACCTATGGTTTCTTACTGCCTGGAGAATCCCAAAGTTCCCTTTCTCTTACCACCTATGTACCCTAATTTGATATTAAGTTACTGTATAAAGGAAGTAAAATGAAGCAGTACCAAAGCCATGATGTGTCTACTTCAGTTCTAAAATTTCTGCTTAGTACCCAGATGTAGGTGACACACTCTGTAGATAGCCCAGAAGCCTTTGCTGTGTTCACAGGACCAAAATTAGTATTGCTACCATCCTGTGACTATGGCCACTCTTAATGACTCTTGCAATGTTTATGGATGAAACCAATTCTCAATTATCACCCTGGTAATTGAGCCTGCATTTTTAGCATAAGTGAAAAACCATGGGGGGCCCAAAACTTCACAGTCGCAGAGAAACTCAAAGCCTCCTCACTCTGTCCTTTCTTTATCATTTGACCTTTGTTTTATTTCAAAAACTTGTTCTGATTTGATCACATTCCTCTGTGATTAGAAAAGATCTCATGACACACATTAATTTATCGTCATCATCTTACTATCCTTTTTTTCCCATTCTGAGCTATTAGGCCCATTCCCCTTTTCTTGCTTTCCATGATAGGTACTTCGTTCACATGCCTCCTACCTACCTTTTCCTCTAGAGCATTCCTAATAGAGACATACAGGGAAGTATGTAGAGCTGAAACTCTGAATGATAGATTATCGGGGGCTACATTTGTCTTTAAGTTGTGCTCTGTCTGTAGAGTAAACCCTTCGAAGCAGGAGCTTTGTTTATCCTAATAAATGATGTATCCTCATAGCCTAGGGCAGCACATGGCATGTAGTAGGCATTTGGTACATATTTATTGTGTGAATGAATGTAACTGTTTGTGATTCCATTAACTTTGAACTTCCAAATGACAAGGGCTATCTCTTTAGTCCAGCTTCTAAGGGGTGTGTCTGAGAATTGCAGCAGGATCTGACTCACTTTGCATCATGAAAGGAAATAATTGACTGTGTTCCTGGTTGCCCTTAGCAGCAATAATCACAAAAGTGCTTGTAAATGCTTAATTGTCTATGGAGATATATGTGGTGGCATATGAAGAGAAGGAGAAGCACAAAATTTAGAGGGTTTCACAGACCCCTCTGATGTAGACTCAGTCATGGTACACAGATTAAAGGGCAGAATTTGGACCATTTGGATGGCAAAATTAAGAAAAAAAGATTTCTGTTTTTGTGCCTATTTTTCCTCAACAAGGTTATTTTATTAAAAAGTTTTCATAGCAGTATAAATGTATAGTTATTATGTGTAATAGTTGCAAAACGGTCAAGAAAATGATAGAAAACAAACCAAAACAAACCAACCAATGCACACAGAAACAAAATAACCAACATATTCTTGCTGCTGTTTCTATACATCTCTATACATGAACAATAACTGTTAGCAAATTAGTAATTAAAAGCTTATCAATAATAAAAGGTAGTAGCTTAAGGAAGTTTCTAGTCTTGCTCATTGAGGGGGAAAGAAATGTTTTATAAGTTTTTACCATGCATTTTACATGCATTCAAGCATGTAAATTCTAAACAGCAATAATGTCTTTAATAATAAGAAATAATAAGAAAAGACATCTGTTTTTTTTAAGATATTGTAATTGACAATATATGTGCTGACATCATCCCGATTATTTGAATTTGCTAATAATTGTCCTCCACGTAACAGTAGCACAAGTTCAACCTTAAGATGCATATGTTGTGCTAATGTTAAGATTAGCTGATTAATATTTATGGCAGCTAAGGCCAGTGGCTAATGTCTGACATCTGTTTGGGAAATCAGTGTTCCAATTCAGGAAGCTGACATTTCTGTCGGGGTTAAAATGAGGGGTTATTGTGTAAGGAATTATGATTAGGGTTTCGTGTATGGTTAAGGTTAGGAATAGGGACATGATCTATTTCATTTCTGTTTATCTCAGTGTATTTCTGGTGTCAAGTTGCTTGCTCTGCTCTGTGTTAACAGGGAGGTCTTCCCCTCTGTTCCCTGGTGGCACATTCACGGTGGTACATGATTTCACTTGCTCCTTCTATGTTAATGGAGTGATTGATCTCTTTTTCTTCTTCTGTGGAGTCCTTACCTTGGCCTTAAACAATCTTTTCATTTGGGACAGAGGCATTTTTGTTGATGTTCCCTTGTTCCATTTTTATTTACTTTCTTATTTTTTAAAGTCACATGTAGATTCTTGCACTGATTCAAGGCCAGGGGTTAATTTTTATATCATCCTTTAACAGATACCAATCTCAGTCATGATCATGAAACCATGTCAAAGGGCATTTTAGTTTTTTGATGGAAAGGCAAAAATACATTTATCTCCCAAATGTCTGGAGTATTTGTGAATCAAAAACTCTAAACCAAAAAGAAAATAAACATTGTAAAATTCTCGAAAGTTTTCAGACATAGAGATTATTTCTTTTATTCTCTTTATCTAGTGGGTTTAAATTGGCTTCAAGTTGTAAGGAAGGTAAAGAAGGAAAAAAGTAGAGTTTGCCCAGAGCTTATACAGAGGGAGCAATGAAAGTTTTACAATGTACTTATTATAACAAAAGGGCAACAGTGAGGTGAAATAGCCACAGAGATTCGGAAGATGAATCAAATGGGAAAGCACAGAACACTGGGACTTTTCAGTATATTGAACAAATGTTCAATGAAATCCACTTATTTCCACTTTGCTTCAACTGAAAAATCAAGTAGAAAATCATGAAAAACTTGAAAATTCAGGAAAATTTCTCAGCTTTTGAGCGTCCAATATACATTGCTTGTGTGATGTTTGTAATGAAATCCCCGAAGCTGTGAGCCAATACGATCAAGACATTCTGTGCAGTAAGGCAGAAAAATGGAATTTGACCACACTCATGGAAGAGTTTTTCCAAAAACTACTTAAAAAAAACCCAACAAGATGGTTTTATATTAAAGTTCCATTTAACACAACAGAGTAGTTCTGTAGTGCACATCTCCTGTCTATGGGGATAGGAAAGCAAAATGAAATCAAAAGAAAGTTGAAAATAACTGTGGGCATTCCATCCCAGTTGGTGTGAAGAAAAATAATACTTTTTTGTTAGGATCTGTCCAGATTACTGTTAACTTTGAGACAAGGATCTTTTGTTTGCCTGTTCAGTAAAATATATCTGAATTTCAACCTGGGCAAAAAGGGCTACTTAAAACTTCTTGTACCTAAGATTCCACATTTTTAAAAATGTACCTAAGATTCCATATTTTAAAATTTTTTTAAAATTCCAGTTTTTGTATCCAAAGATTCCACATTTTAAAATAGTATTAAGGATATTATAATCGTTAATGAAGTAATACATGTAACACATTTAGACACGATGGTAAGTGCATGATAAATATTGTTAAGTATTCACCTTACCTAATACAATGCCCATTTAGCTTATATATTGAATAAATTCATAAATGAAGAAAATGTCCACATCATTTTTGGAAGAATAAGATTCAAGGAAATTATTTAGTGTATTCTCTTACCTAGTATGTAGTCCTATAATTTGTTCCAATGGATGAATATTGTCCTGAAAAATA
Organism: Mustela nigripes; assembly: GCF_022355385.1. Taxonomy (NCBI): domain Eukaryota; kingdom Metazoa; phylum Chordata; class Mammalia; order Carnivora; family Mustelidae; genus Mustela; species Mustela nigripes. The sequence goes on along the minus strand of NC_081565.1, from coordinate 44,863,627 downwards.
ATTTCCTTAAATTAAGATGAAATCTGAATATACTCAGCTTTACCTCATTGGTGCTAGCTTTAATCTCTGGAGCTTCGGAGTTGGTCTACCTTCCACCATTATTAACATGATGCCTCGGATTACAGGAATTACCACTGTTTTATATAGACTTCTATCTGGGTAAAACATTTATTTGTTCTCAATTGACTTGGTATTCTTGATAGAATTTTTCAGTCATTCTGATTTGTAAATATCTCCTTGTATGTACCATGTCCAGAGCATAATAGAGACTCCAGCAAGACCTGACTAGTCCTATTAATGACTTACTTTATTATCACTTCAGCTAACAAGAATTTATCATTTGCTCTGTGGTAGGCACTCTAGGAAGGCTGTAGATGGTTTAGTTCTTTTTTCCCAGAATCCTCATAAGGCAGATGTCATTACTGTAATGTCTTCTATTTAGAAATAGAGGTATAGCCTTTTTATATTGCTAGCCTAGGGACTTGGATCTAGTTTCCATGAGAGCTGGATCTGAAACCTTTTTTTTTTTTCTGACAGGAAAAATTGAACTTTCACCTCTGCACTTTTCTGCTATAATCTCTGCCTTATTCTAGACACCATGATATAAACCTTGGTATTCTTGGAAGACATGGCTAAAACTTTAATAAAAGCTTACCCAACATTAAAACAAAAACAAAAAACTTCCTAAGAAGTAGAATTTGAGTAGTTGATTAGGCTTTTCTATACCAAATAGGATTTCAATCCAGAGGGGGCTTTAAATATATCATTTCATTTAACTCTTAATTATGAAGATGGTATTATTGCTATTTAAATTAATACATATCATGTACCTCCCTGGTCATGCCCATGAATTGCTAATACAAAGGTATTGAATTTGCATATGTCAAGGGTCTTCGCCAATTTGTGAATACTGTTTAAGATTGCATTAGCATTTTCGATAGTTATGGCATAGTGTTATCTCATATTAAGTTGTGCTTACTAAAACTTACACCTTTTAAAGATGAACTATTCAGTGGGCATTATCAGATCTTGTACCCCAGTGATTCAGGACCCAAAGGCTAGGTTCCTGAGAGAACAACTTATCAGATCATTGCTTTAATGTGAAACTTCCCCTAGTAGAGATTCATATTCAGACTATACCAATTAACTTCTGGGACCTTAAAGTTACTTTCTTGGCTCTGCTATCAAGGAATAGTAGGACCAAATAACAGCACAATACAAGTATGAAAGCAAAGAAAAGGAAAGGAAGGAAATTCAGTGGTTTGCTATTTTGACTGATAGTTGGAGGGTTCATGCCAATAAAAATCATTATTTGGAGAGCATTAAAGTAGTTAATCAATGTGTTCATCATGCAATATTTTATTTTGATATTCCTAATCTTTTGGTAATAAGGAATGGATATACTTTTTTTCTGAAAGAAAGACAGTAACAATATAAGGCAGTTTGGACATGAAGTTTGATTAAATATAGCTAAAATACAAGTCATGAGAATGGGAACTTATATATCTGCTCTAGTCACTGGGATATGATTATTCCAGATCTTTGAATTAATTTGATAATATAACCATCAAACCACATGCTTTAAATTTTATAAAATGAAATAAATGATGAGAATTATTTCAGCCCAATGGATATTTTTTAAACAGGGAGCAAAGTGAAACATAGCATAAAGGAACCAATAAGTAAAAGAAGATAATCAATATGCTCAAACAGGAAAGTATGCTTAGCACACAAAAGTGAGCAGTTTCTGAGCTTGCTGGTGCAAGGGAATTATCTCTTTCAAGAAAATGAATTAATTGGAACTAAATTTCTAAATAATCCTTAATATTTGATTTTTTGATGCATGAAATTAATTTTACTGTGGATTTTTAATATAACAATATATTTCAGACATGGAGGACTTTCCTAATTTAGTATTTGAAACCTTGTGTAAAGAAAATTTTCTTCCCGTTTCTGTTTTCTTGTATTAGCCATAACTCTTGACACGCTTTTGAGGAAGCTTTTAGTTTGCTTTGCCAAGTCTCAGTAAATATCATTTAGTTGAATTTGATAAAACCAGATGCATACGGTGAGGTAGGTAATTTAACTGTCAAGCAAACTGTAAGTATTTAGGCTACATAATACTTTTTGTTTTTCTTCCAGGAAAGTATCATTTAAAAAGCATTCATTTCCTTCAAAATAATTCTTCACCTTATCCCCTCTAAAGAATTTCAATACTATCAGTAAAAAATATCTTGAAATACTGGTCGTAAAGTAGTTTTAAAACATTCCAGTGAAGTGCTTTAGAGCTTCACTCCATAGCATTGGGAGTTTTCATTCCTGTTCAAACATGAGAGCAGAAAACAGGACTGGCTGGCACAGTTGCCTGCTTCAAAAGATTCAAGTCGAGTGGAAATCAGAAAAAAGAACAGGCAGCACAGATGGTTAAAAGTAAGTTAGTGTTTCTGAAATTAGCTTAAATTGTTAATAGCTATTTATATTTTAATAGCATCCTTTAATGATTCATATTTTGAAAGTATTTCTATGAATATAGGTGCCAAATTGAAAAAGTATTTGCATATTTATGGGAATATTAATTTCCAGAACTGGATTCTTAAGATTAATATGAATCACTGCAAATGCCAAAACTAGAAAAACAAAAACTCCCAGTTTTTATTATCTTTGTTTTCTGATTTTGTAAAAACCAAAAACCAAAAAAAAAAAAAAAAAAAAAAAACTATCTAAACCTTTCAATTTTCACTAAACCCTATAGAGCCTGACTGTATTTCTAGGAGAATGTTCTAATCATTCATTTTCATTTATGTAGTGTATTATGTTACCTGAAAAGCTATTAAGGTAGCAGAATACAATGACAGAAAAACAATCCCAGGAACAGAATTCTATTGCAACAGGATCCATTATACATTTTTCTTTCTTTGTCAACTCAGAATGGACAGTTTTTAGAGATCTGACCTATCCTTCCTGCTTTGTTTAAGTATTTTTAAATTCTAGTCATTGTGTAGTGAGAATTTGCAGGTGTTTCTCAGAGAACTTTTTCCCCTCTAGCTGGATGTGGAAAGGACAATGCAATTAATAACAGATGGCACGGGATGACCACGTCCTTGAGAGAACGCCTTATTGGCACCTCCTGCTAATTGTATCACATATAACACAACTAAAAGCATAATAAATCTGAACTGGGGGACATTTTATGCAAGAGCTCTTCTCCTTTTCCAGACGGTAAATTGCTCAGCTCTTGAAATATCTATAACCTTGTGACACCTAACTTGCATTAGCTTAATTGCCTTTTTTCCCCTCTCCCTCCCCCGCTTCTCTCTCTCTCTCTCTCTCTCTCTCTCTCTCTCTCGCTCTTACTTTTTTCCCCTCTTGGGTATCAGGGAACAACTGGGCTTTTGTTTTTCTACCTAGTTTAGTGCTGTGTCTAAAATAACTATATCTTCTGGTTGGTATAGAATTTGGTTCTGAGTTTGATCTAGCTTTAATGAGAAATTATTCTTTTAGAGCTCTTTCGAACACTTTTCTTAACATTAATGTTGGGAAAGAAAATGTATGTCTCACTGCTGATTTAATAAACCCGGGGAAGAGAAATTAATTGGAAAAACATGTAAGCTTCACATGGATATGTGCAAAGCTTTCTTTTTTGTACAACGGCAGCAGCTCACAATATCCTGTAGCAGTAAAATTGAGTTTTCACTCACTCTATAACTCCATTTTGTTGTTATTAACAGTTTGTAAAGTATATATTTTATGGTATGTCAGGATGTAACCTCCTAGCAAGCAATTTTTTCCCCCTCTTCCTCTAAGAAAATGCTTTAGTGAGTATCCTGAATTTCATGTTTAGTTACTACACATCTATTTTTGGTTTGGAGGTGTGCCTATAAACATTCAAAAGGCAATGAGAGGTACAAGTACATCAGAATTGGGGAATATATGTTGAAATTGTGTCTTGGTTGGCTGTGTGGTGTGTGTATGTGTGTAGGTTGTATGTATGTGTTTAGGGGGGTGTGTGTGTAGGTATGTGTTCTTTCTTTCACTATGTAAATGTCTATTTTTCTGCAGTGATGCAGCCTCACTGATGAAAGTAACCTTGATATTTGTGTCAGTTGGATAAACCAACCTTAAAATAATAAGAGAAATAATAACTCATACAAGAGATGATGTATGGGAAAACAACCATATTCTGAGGTCTTTCTGATACTAGTACTGTCCTTGGATCCACTATAGAGTACTTATACTTTGAAGCAACAACTTTTAGGTCAGTTCCAGACCTAGGACACACTTGAGACTGGATGCAAAGGAAAATGGAAGGTGGTCATGATTCTGATCAATTTCATTTGTTCTCTGGTGAGATGTGAGACATACTGATAAGTTATCTGGTAGACCTATAATCCCCAATAGCAGGTTTGCAATGGAATAAATAAATTGACAGTTTTCTTTTATTAATAACTTAGAGGTGGATTTAAATCATAGTTTGCATGTAGCTAATGAATGATGCTGGGTAAGTCTCAACACTTCTCTGATCAGCATGGTCTTTCCTTATAAAGTGAGAGTAATATTCAAAGAGCACTTTCTTGAGGATTTGGGGTTCCTCAGGCCCCTTCTTATAGATGGTGCAGTGGTGGTTGGGGGGAGAATGTAGATCAGGAAGCCCCTATTCTCAGAGCAATTTTGGTATCGTTTGTTGTGTTTGTTTCATATAAGATTTCCTTTAAGAAGTTATTGTGCATACATGTCACATGACTGAAATTTTTCAAACACAGTTAAAACTACATACTTGCTAAGGTTTTCTATTCGGTGAGAAATTCTAACGTATATGTATTAGCACGCATCCTCTTATTAACATGAACTAATTCAAATGTGCAGAATGACTGAAATGTGGCATTTAGAAACAATTACTCTACTCCTTCTTGTTCTGCAGTTCCTTTGAATAATAGACCATACAGGGATGAAAATAAATAAACTCCTTTGCATTAAAGGTGTGTGTATGTGTGCAAGCATACATGTGCTTGTTTAAGGGGTATGTTACTTTGTGTCTCTATATTTTGAAGAAGCACTCATTTCTGTAGCAGGAAGAATCTCTAAAACCTATGTGAATAATGGGTCTTATGTTTTCCTTTGATTACATGTTTGTTACTTCATGCCTGGGTATTTATAAGTCCATAGTCCTCAGGACTTATGGACTTATGGTCAGTGCCGATGGATAGTTGCTCACTGGAACCATAAAGATAGTTTTCTCACACTTAGAAAAAAAGAATAAAATCATAGTATTAATTATAATGACATTTGGCCTTTGTCTCATCTGTGTCCCTGTTCATATCAGACATTTCCTAGGAGCAAATCCTTATTTCTGGGTCAGTAGTCAATAAAGATGTTTCCTATCTACTGTGGAAACAGAGGCTAATGTGATGGGAAAGATACTCATTACCGTATATCTCTGCACAATAACTCATCCCATTCCTGACTTTCTCACTTTTGGTTGCTATGAGGACTAGAGCAATTACACGGTGAAAACATCTGAAAAATATAAATTCTGGAATGAATACAATAGTCTGCTTGTGGGTGAGAGAGAACCTTGGCTTTCTTCTCTAAGCCTGATCACTTAACAAGTCTCTTAAGGTATACTTGATGCTCAGTAAATAAATCTTTGATAAATATTAATAAATAAACAAATAATAATACTATGTTATTTGGGCCAATGCATAAGATAAGGTGAATGCTACATAGAGATGAGTTTCTATTAACTGTTTATAGCATAATACACTGGACAAGGGAGCTTATGCTGTTTATTTGTTATCATATGTGATTTTAAGAACTGATAAAAAAGATGACTCTTAAAAAGGGGGATGTTTCCTATATACAAATATGCTGTGGCTAGGGTGGAGACAGTGTCTAAGAAAAAAGTCAGAAATCGAATGTGGCTTTCTTTGGTTATAATAATCCTCCTCTGCAACTCATTATGGGTTTTGCCACTCATTTTAAAACTAAATTTATCTCTGGTCCACACAACCAGGTGATATCTCACCTATATTATTGTAAATTATTTACATCACAAATTCTGGGTCATGAAGCAGAGGTGATGGAATATTTTTACATAAAATGTTGGGATCATGCTTTATTTTAAGCTTCTTACACTGATCATTTTATTTGCAGTGTAAGTATGTCCTACATTAGCTTCTGGATTTAGGTATTAGTGCAGTGAATGGGATCAGTTAAATAGGAAGCATTCTATGCCTCCTGATTAATGTTATACCTTAGGTATTTGGATAATTGTGTATATATTTGGATATAATCAAGATGAAGTGTTATAACTTTCTATTTTGTATGACTTTGGATAAGTCATTTGAAATTGCTCAGATCCTTGTTTTCTTCAAAATAACAGTGTTAATACCAGGTATAGATTTATTATTCAGAGTTGGAGGACATCATAATATTTGGTACTGGGATTGATAAGCATTAACTATTAAAAAGTAGGTAGTGGAAAAATACTGGCTTTGCAATCTATCTAACCTAGATTAAATTTTTGACTTTTCCAGTTACTATATGATATTGAAACAGTTTCTCATACTCTAGGTTGCTTACCAATAAAATAGCATTAATAAACTCACAATGGATTGTGTAGAGGATTACAGATAATAAAAATAGAATGCCTACTACAGTATTTCTCACCTGTTCATTCAAGATGCATTCCTTTTATTACCATTGCATTTCTTGATATTACCATAAGTTAAAGTATTGGTTTGGGTTAGTGGTTTTTCAACCAGAGGAGGTTTGGGAGGTGTTTTGTTTTTGTTTTTGCCATCCATTCACCTTAGAGATGTTTCTTAGTACCTGGAGACATTTTTGGTTGTTGCAAGAATTTTGGTTGAGTGAGGGGACTACTGAAACTTGATATGTAAAGTCTAGAGATGCTGCTAAATACTGTACAATGCATAGGACAGTCTCCCCTAGCAAAGAAGTATTTGGCCCAGAGTTTAAATTGAGAAACCCTATTTCAGTTATTTTGAGTCAAGCTGCTGTCTTGAAAAACAAGTTGTAATTTAAATTAACTGCTTCAGATTCCAAGAAATTAGCCCAGGAAGTAACTAGACCAAATGACCTCCTTTCTGTTAAGTTAACCTTGGTTAGGCTAAAGGAAATGTCTTCTCCCCTTAATATCACATAGTAAGTATATCTCACAATCTCACAATTTCCAGTTATTTAAGACATATGGCATCTGAATTATAATTGTCTCCTGATCACATTGACCAAGCAGTTAAGAACTGAAGCTCCCATTGACCTGAATTAGTTCTTCTGTGGTCTGTGTTTTGCACCACCTTTTGACTTAGCTATTTCCAGGAAATGAGAGGGATTATGGAGAATCAATGCTGCAGTGGATGGCTAAAAGCATAATTACTTTAGCACAACTTTCTTTACTAACATGAGTTTAAGTGTGTACTATTTATTGTTTAAGCTCACGTATTTTATTCATATTAATTCAATTTGGAATGTAGTCATTGGTATTGTAAATGAATGATTTAAGTTGGAGCAGCACAGATGAGATGAAGACCTAATGCCATCATAATTTACAGTAGCTTTTTTTTTCCTTTTAACACTAATAAAAAACTACCTGCATGTTGTCATTGAATATTCATATACTTTAGAAATACCCTGAAGATTATAGACTTAAGAAAACAGAGATAACATGTATGAAAAAAATCAAAGAAAAGCAGAAGAATCTGTGACAATCATTCATTTTATTTATCTTTATTAAAAAATCAACACTGTTTAAAATACTTGTATATATCCACATGGCCTTTTAATTCTCATAAGAAAAAATACTTTTCTGCAATTGAAATGTGTCTGCGATTGGTGTAGTGGAGTAGCAACGAGAAGAGTTAAAGTTCTGGTTCTCTAGAAGTTTACACTCTATCTATTCCTTCGTTCTGACAAGTGGTCTCAGACATTTCTTGATTTGTCTTTTTTATTTTTTTGTAAGTAGATGGCAGTATTTATAGAAACAAAGAGTGGCACCAACTTCTTCAAACCAGAATTTTTGCCCCCCTAAGCCTTCAGTGCCTTTACTCTGTACAGTCTCCCTTCTTTTTTTCCTCTCTCATTTCATTATATTTTGGACTCTTGTCTGTCATGTGGGGTATAAATAACAAGCCCTAACAAAAGACACAGTAGTTGCATCAAATAGGTAAACGAGCTGAAGGAGTCAGAGGGATAAGCAATGTTATATTGACAAGCTGCACTAGAGGGCAAGAGAGGGAAGAATTCTAGTTTCAGCTGCATTACTACAGAAAATAACAGAAGATTAGCTTGTACATTCACCCTGGGGAGGTTAGTCAATGGAATTTGTTTAAAAGTCTTGTCAGATGTCTAGCACTTACTTGGGAATAAAAATGATTTTATAAAGTAGGAAAAACATTTTTTTTTCCCTATCTATCCCAGAAAAGAATCAATTGGTTTGTATGAAGAAACATTAAAAAAAAACCCAAAGCCAAAACAAAACAAATAAGAAAAAAAAACACTGGGGAGGAAAATCTGGAACAAATGAATAAGGAAGATCTTGTGAAGCTTCAATAGGGAAAAGAATCTTAGAAAAATCTTTAAGTTAGAGCATTCCTTGACCTTTCCTTTATTCAATCTAATGGTCATTTGAGTGTGTCTCCTTTCTCCTGATGAGATTTTGTTGGAAAATCAATATGGTGACTATGTCTTTGAACAAAGTACTGTCATGTGCTGGGAACCATATCTTTTATGATAACAAATATGAATTCAAATAGATAGCAAGGAGATATCCTAGTGGAAATTGTGACCCTTGATTATTTATCTGTTATCCAACTTCACTGAACTATAAAGGAAGAGAAGATGAACTATCATCTGCTAGATCTGCTTGCTTGAAACCACATTTCTACCTCATGTGGCTAGAAATGGAAAAAAAAAAAAAAAAAGACCTCTTCCTTAAAATGGCAGCACTGAAAACCAATCTCTGCTCTTCCCAGTGTCTCCATGTCACAAAGGCTGACTGTAAAGTACCCTTGTGTTTGTGACCTGGGTTGGGAACCGAGTTTTGAACAATCTTTGAACAACCAATTTAATGGGTTAAATAAATTGGAAAGTGTTATAAATTCTAAAATCCAAACATATTGGAGACCTTGAATTGACTTGTAGAAGTAAAACCTATTGCAATTACAAATGATTAATTTCAATGAAAAAATGTATATAAATAAAGAATATTATATTGGAACTTAGGGTCTATCAAGAGTTTATCAAAGGAGTCTCATCAAAGAATTTGGAATGCCTTAGGAATAATCCTTTAGGAATAACATCATAATCATTCCTTAGGAATGCTCCAAAGGAAATGAACTTTTATGATAGCATGTAAAAAGAGAAAGAATAAAGGGGATTCTTAGACAACTGAAAATTCTAGAATTGAAAATTTAGAGAATAAACGTTAGCTTTCTAAAATCTATACTTCATATATTGGTGTATTTGTGTATAGAGAAAAACTGATGTAGACAACTATTTAATATTCTTTAATTTTCTGAATATTTTGTCTTCCATTTGGTATATAGGAGTAAACTATAATCCAATGCATACATTAGGGAAAAAACAGTAAAAAAATTAAGAGATTTCTAATTATAGTATTTAACATGAAAAGGACCATGGAAACATATTGAACACTTTTCCAAACATTGCTAACCTAGCCTGGTGATTCTACTGACTTCTTAAAATGAACAAAATTCCATAACAGGGGAGAGGTGTTGCCTAAGGAAGTAGAAATCCAAATTGTCTCTGTCATTTGAAAGGAGTCTTCTTTTTCTTGTGTAAATGTCATCCTTAGGTATTTAATGAAAAATTGAGGAAACCCTGAGGGGACCTGGTGCTTTCAGTAATGATGCAAGCCCCATTGACTTAAAATAAAAATTAGATTGTGGGCCTATTTTCTGCTTTTTTTGGGCACCTGAGCTCCTTCCATTCTTCCAGAAGAAGCAAGATAAAGAGGCTGAGAACATGCAGCTTTGCATCAGGGTCTTGGCAAAGAGAATGTACAAACATTGGGATACTTAGAAAGTTTGTGTTTCCCTGAGAATGGGCTCACATGGCTAATCACATAAGAGCTAGAACCTGTGATGCTGTTCAAGCTAAAGAAATATCAGTTGATTTGGGAAGTTGGTTGATCTAAACATTGAGTAGATTAGATATTTTGTATTAAATTGGGCAACTTTTCTCAGTTTAAAATATTGTACTTCCAAACAAACATTACATATATACTTTTTTTCCACATAATTTTTTTTTCTCATTGTTTCAAAACAAGTTCTATTGAGTTAACTCTTGTTGACTTCAATCAAATACCTTCTATCTGGCATTGGGTAAAGAAAAATATAATTTTAAACACTTCTTAATGTAGAATATCAAGTTGAAAAAACACAACTCTCTGTCTTAAGAAAAGTTGTCTAAAAGTTGATTTTTCTATAAAGAAAATTGAGTCTTCTTTTTCTTCCTCTCATCTGGGGTATTTATATTTGCTTCATCAAAAGAAGATTTCTCACAAATTCAAGTGCTCAGAAGAAGCATGTGGGGGTGAGTTTTCAGGAAGGAGCCATTTCTCTTGATGTTTACATGATCTTAGAATTTCTGAGGTAAATGGTTGCTGGTGTAAACTTGTTACTACCCAGGCTGTACAAATGCAACTTTCATACTAAAATGGCATTTTTAAATTAAAAAACGAAGGAATAAAGTAAAATAATTAAAAGTTACTTATATAAGACCACCACATTATTCGCCATATTACACAAATGAAACATATTTAAGAGGTAGTTACTACCCTTGAAGGAGGGATATAAAAGTGGAAATACATGGGGCGCCTGGGTGGCTCAGTGGGTTAAAGCCTCTGCCTTCAGCTCAGGTCCTGGGATCGAGCCCCGCAGGCTCTCTGCTCCTGCTTCCACCTCTCTCTCTCTGCCTACTTGTGATCTCTGCCTGTCAAATAAATAATAAATAAATAAAAATCTAAAAAAAAAAAACTGGAAGTACATGAAGGATAAAACAAAGTTTTGACAAACTATGTATTTATAATGTGCAATGACTGTATGCAGCCCTGTTCATCAGTAGGACTTGTGCCAGCTGTGATTGCACATGGCACTGAGATGTAACTAGACTATTAGCCAGTGAGCTCACTGGGGAGTACTAGATACTGTCTTACTCTTATTCAGTCTGTAAAATCATGTAGCTTGATTCCCTTAGGCCTGAAGACAGAGTTAGATTCCACATACACAAGGAATATCAAACCAGGAGTCAATCATATTTCTAACCAAAAAGTTTAAGTATTGAACTTCACCTGGATAGAAACAAGCCACTTGTCAACTTTGTCTTAGGGACAGGGTGTCAGATTGTTTTCTTTGTGGCAGCAGTGTCTTGGGTTTGGGGTACTGGAATAGCAGAACAGAAATACCGTATTTAGTATTTTAGGACTGAATACTGACATTTTTAAGTAGTCAAGTGGGTTTGGGGAATATGTGAAAAATCGGGGTGATATATAAAGAGTATTCACTGAAGTATTGTGAAGTATTTCATTTTTTTTTTTTTTTTTGGTATGGTGATTAAGTGGCTCTCATTTACCAGGCAATGTGATGAGAACATTATACATCATCTTATTTAATATTTTGCACACACAAAAACATGAAGGACATCTCATCATCTACAATTTATAACTGAGAAAATAGATGCTAAGAAAGGCTTATGAATTTGGTTCAACTCTCATAGTTCCTGTGTGGGATAGCCAGAAATTAGACCAGTTCTCTTTGGAGCTAAAATCTATGTTTTTGCCAGCAACTAATACCAACTTCATTGTTGGGTATTTTCTAAGGCAGCTGTTCTGTTGTTTTGCCCTTAATTGTTTAATATGCTTGGATATTTAATTTTTTACTAATGTTAATAGGTTAAATGTTGATTGGGTGGAACTAGATCTTTTTTTTTTTTTTAACTTTGATCAGCAAAAACAACAGCCTTCGGTTGATTCTCTTTGATATTATTGGTTTTAAGGATGAAAATTTTTTTCTCTTTTGCAAAATCAGACAATTAGACTGTTTCCCTTAGAATAAATATTATGGCACAAATGTAATAGTTTCAAAGATAATTAAGTTTTTTCTCCTTCAAGATTAGACTTGCAGGATTAATATTATATTCAAGTCATAAATATAATCACATAGCTTGTAAACAGTCTAATAATTAAAGAAGTGTGTTTTATTGCTTTTATGAAAAAAAATGGCTTTTTAAAAATGTCCAGTGCTAAGCAAGCAATTAACTTGATTCTGGGTAGTGTGAAATTTAGAAAGTATCTTAATATATGTGTTTTTTAGAACTTTTGCTATTCCATCCCTCTGCTCTTTCCCTTAATTAATTGATTTATTTAATGGCAAAATAGAAATATTAGAAGATTCAGAGAAAGAGCATTTTTTCAATATTTCTTAGGTACTAGTAACTGTGCCAGGGTGCTTTTCATTCTTTGTCTTATGTAAGGTTAGGTAAATTTAGTATTATTCTCTCCTTAGTATTGTGGAAAGCTGAACCCAAAGAGGTCCACTGATGTGACCAACAGATACTTAAGCCTGTATCTCTCTGGCCATAGAGGCTTGGCATTTCCCCACTACTTTAGAGTTTTCATGGAGTTGCAAATGTATCACCAACTTCATCAATTTTCCTTTTAATGCTTACAGAATAGATGTTGGAATAGCATGAAGGGAAACCTGGGGAAATAGTGTTTACATTTTAGGCTGTCTCAATACTTGAGATCAGTTGCTAACATGCTATCCATAGTTGAACACTTGTATGGTGAATTCAGTTTTGTTTTTGTTTTTTTTTTCTAAATTGACTTCAGTTTTTTATCAGTTAGGTAAAATTTTTTTTAAATTTTTATTCTTATTTATCTTCAGTAGACAGTGTTTCTTAATTATTTAAGCTTTACATTTATGATTTAGTTTTTTAAGTGAGATCTGTAAAAATATAAAAATATATATATATATATATATACATATATATATATTTCAGTATACTTACTTTTTAAGGGACTATTTCTGTAAATACGAATGCCATTGTTCTGAAACTCCACCACCCTCAACCCCTATATTTTAAAGTGTTAAATTAAACTTTCTGTTGGAACCTCTAACTGCTTCTAAGGAAGGTAACTTAGAACTTTAAAAAATAAAAGCCCTATGTAAGCCTTATGAGGCTTAATCTCTGTCTAACATTAGAGAAGCCAGTTTAGGCATGATGTATTACAACAAAGAGATAAAGGCAAAAATTAAAAACAGTATGTCAGGCCACCATGATATGTAATTAGTATGTTGAAGGCTATATTTTTCAGAAGTTTCAAAATGTGTTTCATTGAATATTACTCTCGTCCATTGCCCTGCCATCCCCAAATGATACAGGTGCATACACACGCAAGAGTTTTTTGCCTAAAAATCACCTAAACATGCATATTTAGCCCATTAACTGCCATGGCAAACCTAGCAGAGCCCCCCCTCCCCCCCCGCGCTTTTAAGCCAAAGTTCTCTCCACACTTATTTGGTCAGAAAACTTGCCTTTTCTGTCATACCTATTAGTAACATGTGGAACCAGAACTCAGGATTCACTGCAAGAAAACACTTTTCTTAAGGACATCTCTAGACCCGCAAAGCCAATTTGAAAGGATGATGAGAAAGAGATAAGAGGAACTTGAAATCATCAAGGCAAGAGATAATGAGGGGGTGAAGTAAGGCCACAGAATAGGATAGACTCAACAACTAACCAGATTACGATGTAGAGTAGACTTGCTTTAGTGATTATGAGAAGAAGAGGAAAGAGTAGAACATCCTGAGTCTGGCTCAAGTGATAGGTTACAGGGTAGTATTATTGGACAGCAGGAAGTCAGGAGGAGGAATTGCTAGGTAAAGGTAAGGAATTCACTTTTGGACAGTTGGCTGGGAAATACTTGGAGTTCATCCAAGTTGATATTTCCAGTAGAAGCTAAGAATAAGTTTGGAGCCTACCAGGGGGGGAAAAAAAGTCACGGGAAAGATAAAGATGTTCAAGTCACCATGCTGTATACAGCTCCTGGGAGATGGATGAAACTGTGGATGACTTCATCTTTAACTGGTAGGCATCCAATTACTTCATTAAATGCAGCAGTCGAACAAGATGCTGAAAAGGCAAACTATCTTGCTACCATAAATCCTGTTTTTGAAAAAGATAATAAAAAATTACCTACGTATTAAATATTTTAGATAGTGCAGGTTGCAAGGGATCCATGATTCTGAACCTGCATTACCCACAGAGAAACAGGCAAATTAAAGTGAGTGTTTGAAGATGTTTAAACTTCTCTATGGACTCATGCCAACGAATACTGCATTAAGCTTATAAATACATTAATCAAGAAAAGAGGTGTTGAATAATGATTCATCCAGAACTTAAAAATCCTGTGATCTATTTGAAGCAGGCTGACTACATTATAGGAAATAGTAAATGCATTTCCTGATAAGCATTTGCTTGTTTCATTTACAGTAATTCCCTGTTCCTGCTCAACTATTCACTTTTTTTCCTGAAACTTCTGTATTTATACTCAATTCAATAATCAGCGACACCTAGTAATAAATGGTGGGTTTGAGAAAATTTATGTGCTTTCAGGTTAGATGAACCTTGAGTTGATATCACTTCCCATTTCAAGAGGATAATAATAAGAGTACTGACTATTGTATGCTAAGTGACATCTAGTACACACTTTAGTAGGAGATTTGTGCGTATTATCTAATCTTCAAATCAACTTTGTAAGCTGAGTTTTATTATCCTCCTTTAAAGACCTAGAAACTGGAGTTTTGAACATATTCAAAAGTACAAAATCAGTAAGAACTCAATTTTGATTACTGGGTCGAATGATTCTATAGTCTGTCTGTAGTCTTTCCATTGCTTTGTGCTTCCTATACATGGAAGATAAAAAAAAGAGAGGTGGAAATGATGCCTTTCTAAATCGGCTAATTAATACCATTAAGTGGCACTTATACACTAATCTTCATACTGCATTTCCCTAATATTTTTGTAAAAACAGTTAACAGAAACTAATACATGTGAGCAAGATTCTTAGTTTTTAAGCTTTGCTTTGTTCTAGAGCAGTGGTGGGCAATGATTTTAAATACCGTAGAAGGTAAGGATTGAATTGATAAATATAAATAAGGAATGGCAGATAATTGTCCCAAGTGAGGAACTGATTTGATCTCTATTAAAAAAACATTCTGTTGGTACTGCCTTTTCCAGAAATATCTTTGTGTAAGTTTTTTTTTTTTTAAGGACATTAGAAACTGTATTTTATTTTCCACAAAAACTGCTTTGCTTTGCCTTTTGGAAACAGAGGAAGGAAGGTATCAGTCAGCAGACCATTTATTCAAAATCTACTAAGCAAATTAACTCACCATTGATTAGTTTCTCATACAGCAAGATGAGTTGGTGGACTAAACAGGATTCTGACACCAGAGAAATGCACAACTCTTCTTGACTCATGAAAGTTCCTGTTTAATTTACTGTACCCATTGAAATTCATTATGCTTTCCATATTAGGTATATATGGGATTAAACTTCTAAAATTTATATTCAAAATGATTGAGTATTCTCTAATAGCCCTGATATTAGTAAAATGTTACCTCAATATTTACTGTTGTATTTTAGTCCCTAACATTGATCTATTTTTCTTCATGTACATGTCTAAAATGAATTCTCACAGATAAGACAAGTAGAATTGAAAACAAATATAACCAAAGGAAAGATGTGTGAAAATATTTATATAGAGTGTTCTTAAATGGTACCAACATGCATTAAGAAATGTGTTATGTAAAGGCAACTTTCCTTATCTCTAGGTGAAATATCTACAGTCATGCTAAATGCTTTTTGATAAGTTTTGACATTTTAAAATGAAAGCTATTTTAACAAAACCATATTCAAGAAAACGCTTTAATATTTTAAATGCTGCCTAATAAGGTGAATGTATTTTTTGTTTCTCTTAAAGATAGGGATTTTGTCAAATGACTTTTTTTGGTGTATTATGAAAAAATTAGTATGAGAATAATAATTAAATGTTTGCATGTTGGAGATGGAGAAAGAGAATAATGGAACAAATAACATGCAAATATTTCCTTTACTCAAATAAAACAGTCATCTCTAATATTTCCACTATCTCATCATATTTGTTTCCATTCACTGTATTAGATCATAACCAAAGAGATCACTATTTGTAATCTTCTTCATTAACAAATCAGAAATACAAGTATTCACTCTGTAGAGTGAATCATTTTTAGGAATATTTTACTGATCAATGACTGCTTCTTAACTCAAAACTGATCTTAAAGATATTAATCTTTAGTACTTCTATAATGCTTATTGTCTCTAAATAACTCAACTGATTAATTATAATTAATCTTTACAACACCTCTGTGAGGTGACAAATTGACTAGAACTGTTCCCCCATACTGATATGATAAATTATAATCATGTGCATATATATTAAAAACAGTTGTATTTTACTTCTTAAATTTGAAGCTTCTAATGTAAATTGCATCACATTCATTGGATAAAATGATGTTGCAAAGTGAGAACAGATTTAAAATCCTGTCTGTTGGGGTGCCTGGGTGGCTCAGTGGGTTAAAGCCTCTGCTTTCAGCTCAGGTCATGATCCCAGGGTCCTGGGATCGAGCCCCACATCGGGCTCCCTGCTCAGCAGGGAGCCTGCTTCCTCCTCTCTCTCTGTCTGCCTCTCTGCCTACTTGTGATCTCTGTCTGTCAAATAAATAAATAAATCTTTAAAAAAAAATAAATAAAATCCTGTCTGTTGATGCTTTAGGAGAAAATCAGACATGGGCTGTGTTCTTCCCATTTGTGCGTGGAGACTGTTTGAAACAGTGGAGTATGATTGGCTATGTTCTGGCTTAGGACTCAAGGATCCCTAGATTATAGCCTTAGTTTTTTTGTTAACTTACATATTTGGCCTTGAAACTTACTTTTCTCAGCTATAAGATAGTGATAAAGTTACCTGCCTGGCCTATGGGATATTTGAAGGTTAAATGGGACAATCTATGTGAGATTACTTTATCATTTTAAAGCACTTTAAAAAATAAATTATAGAATTATGAAATAAGAAATAACTACAATTATAAAAATATATTCATAAGGGCAGAAATGGAGAGTATATGGGGACTTGCCTTTTATTCATTAATTCAACATTTAAAAATGTATTTATTGAGTGTCAACTACTGGAGAGATCACACATGGTGAAGGGTGTGTGTAGCATGTAAATATTGTGAATCTGTAGAAGATGAAGATAATATGAATTGATTGGACTTGGCATATTGTAACCTTAAGTTTCTTAATTAGTACCTTGAAGAAGCATGGGACTGAAAGTGCTGAGTGCTGAGTGTATTCATGCAGTGACCTATGTGATAATCACTTTAGGACCTCTGTCCACTGTCCTGAACCTCATACTGCTCCACCTGAGACGTACAACCTGAGAAACACTGCCTTAAGTCAGAAACCTTTTTGTCTCCTTTAGAGGGGAACAGCTCCCATCTTAGACATTGTCATCCCTATTAATTTTTCTTGGCTTCTCCTACATGGTTTGTTGTTCCTTGTGAGGTTCCTTTGTGCCTTTGAAATTGGAATGCTCCAGAGACCACAGTACTGGGTCTTTTTTCTGTTTGCATTGATTCCCTACGTTGTTCCATTCATTTTCATGGCTATAACGCTATCAACTCTCAAATACAACTGTCAATTTCATATTTCTTGACAGGACTTCTCCCCTGGCCTATAGAATCATATTTCCAATACCTACTCATCACCTGGACTTGAGTATGTTTAGCATATGTATCACACTTAAGAAGTCCAAACCATATTCTTGACTCTATCCTGTACTTGGTCTGTTCCATCGACATCTTTTTAGTTTGTAAATGGAAATTCCATTCTTCAAATTACTGAAATGAAAGCCTCAGGGTCACCCTCTTTTTCTGTCTCATATACTTCACATATCCTGTTGGCTCTACTTTTAAGATATACCCACAGTTCAGTCCCTTCTCATTGCACCCACAAGAACATCCTAACTCAAGCTATTATTGTCCCAACTGTTCTGATAGTTTCTAACTGTTCTTTCTTCCGCCCTTACTACCCTGTAAGATAATTATAATAATACAGAGCTGTGGTTCTCAAACTTCAACATGAATCAGAACGACATGAACATCTTACTAAAATATAGATTGTTGGGCTTCATTCCCAGAGCTTGTGATTCAGTAAGTGGGATCACAGAATGTGCATTTCTAACAAGTTCCTGCATAATGTGGGTACTTATGGTCTGGGGACCATCCCTTGAGAAACCGTGGTGTAGAGTTTGGCTTCTCAAGTTATGGCCCCCTGACAAGCAGTATCATGATGACTGGGGAGCCTCTCAAAAATGCAGAATTTGGGACTCCAGTCACACCCAGTGAATAGGAATCTGCCTATTAATAAAATTCCAGTGTGATTGTTCTATATGTGACAGTTGTAGAAACACAGATCTTCATATCCCATAATATTATTCCTTTACTCAAAATAGCTGTTCAACTCCATATGGATAAAACTCTGAATCTTGACCAGGTTTAGAAAGCTCTGTGTGATCTGGCTTCCTGTTAAATCCTCTGACTTTCTCTCATCCCACACATCTTCTCATTTATTGCCTAACTGCTACCTTGGTCTTCTTTCTTGAACCCAGCTATGCTGTGACTATATATACTTGCTTTATCCCAGCTTGGAATCCTTTTATCTCCAATAACAATGTGATTTATGCCCTCACTTTCTTTGGCACTCTGCTCAAAATTCACTATTTCAGTGGAGTCCCTTTTACAAGCAATATTTGGTAACAGTACCCTTCTTTAACCTGACACTTCATTTATTTTTTAACCTGCGTTAGTTTTCTATGTAGGACATCACAATCTGACATACTATGTATTTATTTAGTAGCTAATCTCAAACATAAATTCTTTTGTGTTACAGGTGTTTTGACTCTTGAGTTCACTTTTTTACTTCCAGTGCTAGAACAGTGCCAGGCAAATGATAGGCATGACTAATTTCTTGAGTGAATACATTTTTAAAATCTTTTCACAGGACTGAATTTTGATTGGAAAGGTATGAGAACTTCCCAGTACAGGGTGTTGAAGATAAGGGAAAAAACAGAGTTCAGGATTCAGATTCAACAAAAAAGAGGTTGACTAGAAGATAGAATTTTCCCATAATTTTTCTTAATGAGAAAACTGATTTTTTAATTTATATTTAATTTAATTTAATTTATATTTAATTTAATTTATATAGTTATCTTTTAAAATTTTTTAAATTTTTATTAACATATAATGTATTATTATTAGCCCCAGGGGTACAGGTCTGAGAATTGCCAGGTTTAATTTATATATAGTTCTTATGTATAAGACCCATTTTCTCCAGTTTTATACTTTGTTGTAGGATGATAGACTAAAATAATGTACAATTTACTAATGCATTTACAGCCTGCTTAATTTACACCATTGGAGCCAGCTGTGACTACTTTTGATTAAAGAATTTCAAATTAATGGTGATAATATATAGCATTGTGTAGAGTGGGAAGGAGGTAGCCAGTGAGAAGATGCAGGGATAGGTGTTAGAACTGTTTTTACTTAATGCCTTTGTTAATGATCTGGAAGCAAGAGTGAGAAATTCATTAATTAAATTCACTGGTTTACTAAATTGGGAGGTGCCAGTGACACCAGGGAGGAGAAGAAAAAAATGTGGAAGGTTTTAGAGGAGTCAGACAGAGTGGAGGGATGTGATTTGGAATTCCATATGTAAGAAAAGAAGTTCAGATGTAAATATGTGGGACATATTTAAACACCTGTCTGTGGTAATATTCCTTTGATAATGATGGTAGTAGCATCAGTAATGTTGGGGAAAATAATTATGGCCAAACTATATCAAGAGTGGCTCAGCCACTGTCATTTATGGGCAGTAAGCCATCACTGAAGGCTTCTGTGTAGTGAAAGACAACTCTTATTTTTCAACAGTAATTAGATTTGTATTTAAATATGTCTAGGGGTGTTGGTCACAGGTGGCCCATATGGAGAAGTACACTGTCTTCTGGGAAATAATTCTTCCTATGGAAATGGATGAAGGGCTGTTTAGATAATGAGTTGGAGTTGGAGGGGGAGGGGATTTGTGAACTCAAGTCTTCATTCAAATTGTGTTTTGGCCCAACATCCATGGATTCATTTCTGAATCCCAAAGTAAAATTTTCACAATATAAGAGACCGTAAAACAGGTTGAATAATACTTAATTGGTCATAAATGGTCAAATAGTGGTAGTTTCCTGTGTTTCAACTAATGAGCTTCTTGGTGGAAGGATCCTGAAGTCATAAGGTACCAGCTAGCCTACTGCCCTGGGTGTGGGCCCCTGCACTGAGAAGAGAGCCTCCCAGCTTCAGTACAGACTGGTGTTAGGGAACCACTCGTGGGCAACAGATGTATACTTCCAGTGATAGTTAACAGAGGAATGGAACTTCTAGTAAGAGTTAGCAGCTGAAGGAAGAGAGAAAGGAAATGAATTTCAAGACATGCCCTAGAAAACTAATCCATAGATGAGAAAGACTTAAGGTTTCTCAAGCATATTTGGGAGTTTCCAGAGAGAAGATATTTGGGATCAGAAATACTCCTTTACAGTTCTTATTTGCATGTTTGTATTTTGTCTCAGGCTGTTGTGACACAGAAATTGTAATTACATACTTGGTACAGTAGGGACGAAAGCAGGGCAGAATTAGGATTTTCTGGATTTCAGGAAAGCTGTGATGGGTTCAGGACTGTAATTGCTCTGATTCTCCTGTCTGCTCTCCTGAAGAATGTATCTAGGGCAGCAGATGGTAATTTCAAACTTTACGTGTAGCAACTCTGAAGAGGTCAGAGTGAGGTAGAACTATGGTTTTGTTGCTCTTGGTGCTGTTATCTTGTGTGTATGTTGGAGCATTTAAGAAAACACATTGTTGAACACTCCCTCAAACCAGAGTGCTCAGAATACCAGGTGTTATCTCTCTGAAGAGCCAGTAAAACTTCTAGACTCCTAGCATTCTGCAGCCTTAGGTAGAATAAAGCAAAAGAGAAATGCGTGCATACCATACTTCCATGTAGAGTATCCCCATTTTGAACTACGTATGAGGGATATTAATCAACACACTATATCATCCTGATTCTTAGTTGCCTTAGGTATAAAATAACAGAATTGCACCAGATGCTCTTGATTGCCTTTTTTTTCCCCCTCATGTAACGTTCTATTATACTTTTGTATTGGTACTTTAAGTGGAATATTAGGTATTGTCTACATATTTCACTTCACTGGAGAGCAACTTTGTGACTGAAGTAATTTTAAAAAATCAACAAATACAAGTGAACAATAATAACAATAATACATAGCTACCATTTAATGATAATAAATGGCTATTGTATGCCAGACATTGTACTAAGGAATTTTCATGAATTATCTGATTTGAAATCTTAAACAAGGTTAGGATTCACTTAGTGCCCATAATAAAGCATAGAGTAACAAGGTTAGAATGAGATACATTTTGAATTTTTGTCATTCCCACTGCCACCACCGATTATGCACAGTGGCTTTTGCTGGTATAGAGAAATGCTTTCCTGCCTTTTTTTTTTCAAACTAATAGAAGATGCATTGAATAAAATGGAAATAAAGAATACCTATAAGTACAGCACACATAGAGTCAGCATGATTTTTTTTTTAAACATAATTGGAGAAATAAGGTCAGAGGGTTTTCTTTCTCATGCAACAAGAAAATTGCCATCAATTCAACCGCTTTATCATTTTCTATACTACCAGCACAGAGAGTATAGAAGAACTTTATCAAGACTCCTTATTGCCACTCTATCTAGAAGCCTTTCTCAAAAGGCCAATTCATTCCAATGCTATCTCCCTGACTTTGCATCATGTTTAAATCATGATGAACTCCTAAGAGAAGCATGCTGGATTAAAACATTTTCCCATTCTTCTAAAACTTCAAATCATAGTGTAGGAACTATTGATTTTTATCCAAGTGTCCTCTCTCTAGTATATTTCAGAAACTTTATTCAGACGAAGTAATTGGTAGTTCTAGGCTCCTTATTCTCACAGCTGCCAGGTCCCCTAATTTGGAGTAGAGAGTCAACCATTCTTAATAGATGATTTATAGCAGGACAAAAAGAGCTATTGGACACCTGGAGAGTAGAGTAAATGTAGTGTATTGAGCAGCTGAGGATGTTTCTTGACAGATTTCGTTTCAGGTAAAAATGTAAGACATTTTCTTCTATAGATTTCTTAAAACATATATTGTAAGAGAAAGAAAATCCATATGGTATTGATTTATTTAAATGTTTTAAAAATTAGATATTGAGAGAGCCTCTTATATTTGTATTTTTCTTAGAGAGAGAGAACATTTTATTTCTCCAAGAATAAAGAGAAAGAAAAAAGACCCAAAAATTCATGTTTAGTTCCAAATTTAAAGTCAGATTTGACATGGTTTTTTAAAACATGACCAAACAAAAATAAGTCTGGTTTCAAAGAATAAAGTAAGCTTCAGGGGGGAAGCAGGCAAGCTGTTTCTCTGAAAGACTCCTTATTCCTTTAGTCAAAACAGAGCAGCAAACAAATAAACAGAGCCCTCAAGTAGTAGCACCAAATGGTAGTTTGGTACATAATTCTACAGAATTTATAGCTGTAACGATACAGAACTGGGTATCCATTCATGGTATCTTTCTCCTTTATGCTACAAAACAAAAGAACTCTGTTAAAGAGGTAATGAATTGTGTGGGCTGTAATTGCTATGCTGTTGCTAACTGTTACTGGTTTACAATGCTTTAGACTGAGCTGGAGGTAGGCTGTACTGTGTAGTCTGCTAATCCATACTTGTTAGTAAACAGAGGAGAGAAGGCAAAATAACCATCATCCAGAGCTGTTTGTAAAGAGCACCTTTACTCTGGCTACAGGGACTAAAATGTTACCTGTTTGAAAGTAATTTTTTTTTAATATTTTTTATTTTTTATAAACATATATTTTTATCCCCAGGGGTACAGATCTGTGAATTGCCAGGTTTACACACTTCACAGCACTCACCAAAGCACATACCCTCCCCAATGTCCATAACCCACACCCCTTCTCCCAACCTTCCTCCCCCCAGCAACCCTCAGTTTGTTTTGTGAGATTAAGAGTCACTTATGGTTTGTCTCCCTCCCAATCCCATCTTGTTTCATTGATTCTTCTCCTACCCACTTAAGCCCCCATGTTGCATCACCACTTCCTCATATCAGGGAGATCATATGATAGTTGTCTTTCTCTGCTTGACTTATTTCGCTAAGCATGATACACTCTAGTTCCATCCATGTTGTTGCAAATGGCAAGATTTCATTTCTTTTGATGGCTGCATAGTATTCCATTGTGTATATATACCACATCTTCTTGATCCATTCATCTGTTGATGGACATCTAGGTTCTCTTTCCATAGTTTGGCTATTGTGGACATTGCTGCTATAAACATTTGGGTGCACGTGCCCCTTTGGAGCACTACGTTTGTATCTTTAGGGTAAATACCCAGTAGTGCAATTGCTGGGTCATAGGGCAGTTCTATTTTCAACATTTTGAGGAGAAAGTAATTTTTGTAAAGACACACAAAAAATTTATAAATACTGTGTCCCACAATGTGAGGTACAGGGTGATATTATATGAAGAATAATATAAAGAAACTTAATTCTTTCTTTTTTCCTTCTTCTCTCCCCCTTCCCTCTCCCCTTCTTTATGTCTCTCCTTCCTTCCTTCCTCCCCTCCTTCCTTCCTCCCCTCCCCTCCCCTCCCCTTCCCTTCCCTTCCCTTCCCTTCCTTTCTTTCCTCCCTCCTGCCTTCCCTCTCTCCCTCCACTCCCCTTTCCTCCCCTCCCATTCCTTCCCCTTCCCCCCTTTCTTCCTTATCTTTTCCTTTCCCTCTATTATCTATACACACATCTACCTAGTTTGGTGCATTTTTAATATATTTATTTAGGGATTTGTTTCATTCCAGTTAGATGTGGCCCTGAGAACATAGAAATACTGATTTCTTAAACCTGTTCCCTCAAAACTTCTTTGTATTAAAAAACACAAAAAAAAACCTCCTTTCTACTCAAACTCTGGTTAGTTTATTTCATGCTGCTATATATATATCTTAATTTGAACCAGACTAGAATTAAAATATTGGTTGGAGTGGGGCACCTGGCTGGCCCAGTCAGCAGAGCATACAACTCTTGATCTTGGAATTATAAATTTGAGCCCCACATTGGCTATAGAGATCACTTAAAAATTCTTAAAAAAAAAAAAAAAAAACACTGGTTGGGTGAATAAAATGGAATCAACAGAAGCTTGATAATAGGATAGAAATAAATTATTTTTAGTAGTGCTCCCATTTATTATGTATTAAAAATAATTTAGATCTTTATTTGGACAATTTGATTTTCTACTTTTTCCTAATAACTGAACGAGTAGAAATCACCCTATTTTTTTCACTTTTGCCATAAAATCTTTGAGGGTGGATCAAATGCCTATTTAAAAAATATGTACTCAAGGAGTCAAATACTATAGAAAGAGTATTAGATTTCCTTATTACTCACCTACTAATTGTTGACCAATTAACAAGGCAAAGAAGAATACTTTTAGAAAATATTTCTATAAATATTACTGTGCATTCACTTCTTTTATATCTGTTTCTGAACACACATATTATAAACATCAGCAATACAGTTAAAGCACGTTATAAAAGGAGGGATATTATTAACATTTATTGAACATCAGGCATATGTTAGATGCTTTACATATATAAGTTTTCATGAATACGTTGGGGATTAATATCCCTATGCTACAGTTAAATAAGAATTTTACAGATGAAGAACTCCTCACGCCTTATTTAAAAAGTTTAAGACTTAAATTGAGCTTAGATCTCCTTTGCTCCTAACATTATGTTCTTTGGTAAAGAAAACAATAGCAACAACAAAAAAGCAAAACAAATACATAAGTAGTGGCTTATGTGTATACGTAAATACACACATCTTTTTTTTTTTAATGAATAACCTATGGTTTTTAGGAGAAAGAATAATTTAGTTATAATTTCCTCTGCATATCTAAGGACATACCTAGTAAAATTGAGAAAAAAAAATATATTTTCTCCATATTAAAAAGTAGTCATTTTGTATAAAGTATTATACCTTGAATGTTCTCAAATTCATCTCCGAATTTTCCATTTGAAATTTACTTATCTCCTAAATAAAACTCTTTAGGAATTAAAAATCCTCTGATTTTCAGGACACCTGGGTGGCTCAGTCAGTTAAACATCTGCACTTGACTCAGGTCATGATCCCAGTGGCCTGCTATAGAGCCTAGGATCTGGATCCCAGCTCAGTGGGGGAGTCTGCTTCTCCCTCCGCCTCTGCCCCTCCCATTGCTTGTGCTCTCTCACTCTCTGTCGAATAAGTAAATAAAATCTTAGAAAAAAAATCCTCTGATTTTCATATTCCAAATAATAGGTACATAAATCTTTTATTTTAGTCTGGTGAGCCCAAATGTAATACATTATGAAGAGAAAACATGAGTGACTTGTGAAAACATATATATACCTAAGTACTTTACCGATATAATTAAAGTAAAGGAATATATCTTAAAATTTTATTATTTGGCTTT
This sequence comes from Mustela nigripes, assembly GCF_022355385.1. Lineage (NCBI taxonomy): Eukaryota > Metazoa > Chordata > Mammalia > Carnivora > Mustelidae > Mustela > Mustela nigripes. Next base: position 44,837,893 of record NC_081565.1, on the reverse strand, counting down.
AATTTTTATCCTGGCGCAAGTTTTAGAAGGTTGAGGTTGGGGGAAAACACAAAAAATTAATAACAGGTTGTAAGGCAAGTAGGATAAGTAGCCTTAATATATGTGGTTCAAATCCAAATTTAGCTACAAAATTATTCCGTGTTTCCTAGACTAAAATATGTTTGTGGCTAATTTTTCAGATTGGGTTGTTTGTTTTCTTACTGAGTTTTGAAAAGTCTTTAGATACCTAGGTAGAAGCCTTTTATCTAATGTATAATGCGATTATTTTTACTGTTTGTGGTTTTTCTTTGTATTCTTTTAACAGTGTCTTTGAAGAGCAAAAATTACTAAATTTCCTGAGGTCTACTTTGTCATTTTTTAATGGAACATGGGTTAGAAGTCCTATTTAAGAATCTTTGACAAAGGCCACAAAGATTTTCTCTCATGTCAACTTCAGAATATTTTTAAAATTTCAGTTTTAAATTTTGGACTATGATCTATTTTCAGGTAATTTTTCCTATATTTTGTGAGTTACAGATCTAAGCTATTATTTGACAAAATAGGCATCCAACTGTTCCAGTGGTATTTGCTGAAAAGATAAATATTTCAAGCATTTGCACTTTACACTTTGGCAAAAATCAATTGACCATATACATATGAGTCTATTTCTAGACTCCATTATGTTCCATTGATCTGTTTGTCTGTCTTGATGCCAACCATGTTATCTTGACCTTTCTAGCTTGTCAGTTTAAGTCTTCTAACTTAGTTCTGTTTTCAAAGTTGTTTTGGCTATTTTAGATCTTTTGCGTTGCCATATACATTTTATAATAACCTTGTCAACTTCTACAAAAAGTAGTGGTATTTTGCTACTGGGTTGAAACTACATGTCAGTTTGGGTAAAATTGAAATCTAAACAATACTGTCTTCCAATTCAGGAATGCATGATATTACTACATTTATCTATATCTTTTAAAAATTTCTAAGTGATTTTTAAAAAAATTTTCAGATCTGGCGGACTTATTCCTAAATAGTTTATATTTGCATATTACTATAAATCGTATTTTAAAAAAATAACAGTTCTCATTGTTCATTGCTAGTAACAGAATTATAACTCACTTTGTAACATTTATTGATTAGTTTTTGGTTTGTTTGTAGATTCCATTAGATTTTCCATATAGACAACCATATTGTCTCTGAATAAGACAGTTCTAATTCAATCTGAATGGTTTTTCTTTCTTTTTCTTGCCTTGTTGCACTGGCTAGGATATTCATTATGATGCTGTATAAGAGTGAGGACAGGGGGCATTCTTGTTTTGTTTCTGATCTTTAAAGGAAAGCAACTCAGTTTTCTCAATTAAGTACAATGTGAGATCTTTCTTTGCATAGTTGTCCTTTGTCAGGTTAATTTATTTGCTCTCTCCTCTGTTTCCTGATATTTTAAAATCAGTTATGGATGTTGGACAATTTCAATTTTTTCTTCCATCTATTGGAAAGATTGTATGATTTTTTTTTCTTTTTTTAGTTTAATGTGATGAATTGCAAGTTGTATTTTATTGGTGGTTTCTGTTTGCTAGATTTAATTTGAAATATTTGAGTTTTTATTCATAGGTATTGATGTCTAATTTTCTTATAATAGCTTTGTGTGATTTTGGTGTCAGGATAACTTTTACCTCATTGAATGAGCTGGGAATTTTTCAATTCCCTTAAGTTTGCAGAAAGAATCTGTACAGAATTCTGTACAGAATTGTTATTTTTTTTAAAGCTTGCTGAACTTACTAGTAAAGCTTTATAATAAAGGCCTAAAATATGTTTTGTGATGTTTCTAAATGCAAATTCCGATTTTTCAAATAGACATGCAGTTACTCGATTGCTTTTTTTTTTTTAAGATTTTATTTATTTATTTGACAGAGAGAGATCACAAGTAGACAGAGAGGCAGGCAGAGAGAGAGAGAGGGAAGCAGGCTCCCTGCTGAGCAGAGAGCCCGATGCAGAACTTGATTCCAGGACCCTGAGATCGTAACCTGAGCCGAAGGCAGTGGCTTAACCCGCTGAGCCACCCAGGCGCCCCTGCTTTATTTTTTCTTGAGTGAGGTCTGATAGTTTTAGTCATTTCTTCATTTCCTCTGTGGTTTTGCAATTATTGGTAACAAATTCTTTATAATATTCTGTTACTACTATTTCCATATATGTAGTATCTCCAGTGGTATTACCTCATTCATTACTGGTATTAATAACTTATATATTTTTTACTTTTTGATTATTCTAGCCAGAGGTTTACTGATTTTTGAAATTCTCAAACACCCAGTTTTTGATATATTTCTTTCTTTATTATTTTTCTATTTTACTGATATTTCATTCTGATCATTATCATTTTCTTTCTTCTGGTTACTTTGGATTTAATTTACTGTCTTTATAGTTTATCTAACATCTTCATCAACACTTGTTATTATCAGTGATTAGGATTCGTTAACTTTTTGACTATAGCAGCCCTAGTGGGTATGAAGTGATATCATGTGGTTTTGATTTGCATTTCACTTAAGGCAAAAGATAGACTTTCATTTTGCTTCTAATCCTTTCTCAGAATATCTGTTATCAATGTGTCTATCAGGATTTAAACCCTTCAAATGGCAATAAATACATTATTCTTTTCTAAGTGCCTCTATTACTTATACATATGTTAATGATAAAATTGTCATTAATAATAGTCAACACATTTTAAATACTTAGTGAAGTATAGGCTTCTTATAGATCTCAATCAGTTCTCACATAATCTCACAGATGAAGAAGGCTATATTAAGTGATTTTAATAATATGGAATAGGAGTTGTCTTATAGGCCAACTCCATCCCCCTATCTGCTTCTCAGTGGTTGCATGCTAAGAATATTACATTTTAAAGTGTCCTTAAAGGAAACAAAAATATGAGACAGAGACCTATGTGTCCTGGAGGCTTAAAATATTTAATATATGTCCCTTTGCAGAAAAAATTTGCTGACTTCTAATTTCAATGACACACACACACGGTTCAAAACTAAGTTCATGAATACTGGGATATGGATTTCACCACAGACAGTATAGAGTTTACCCTTGAATCCCACAGGGGTTGGGGGTACTGGTCCTCTGTACAGTCAAAATCTGTGTGTAACTTGACTCCCCCAAAACTTAACTACAAATAGCCTACTGTTGACCAGAATTCTTACCAATAACATAGTCAATTAATACATATTTATATGTGTTAGATACTGTATTATTACAGTAAAGTAAGCTAGCAATAAGAAAATGTTATGAAAAAAATATATTTGCAATGCTATAGTATAGGGAAAAAATGCACATATTAGTGGACCCACTCAGTTCAAACTCATGTTATTCAAGAGTCAACTTATAGACATATGGCCTCCAGTTTATCTCACTTAGGAAAAGAGCAGGGAAGACAAAGCAAACATAGAAGACAGTATTTTTTAAAAAGATAAACTCTGCTGGATATTATGTGCTTAATATAAATCCTGTGACTTGATGTACAAAATAGAAGGAAATTTGAACATGATCTCTTGAACATACATGAAGAAAGAGATGACTCTAGTTGTACAAGATATGAATAGAATATGAACAAATTCTGAGAATTGGTACATGCTTTTACTTTTCCACAGTACCCAAGGAGGCTGCATTTCTGTAGATTAGATGCACTCACCCAGAAAGATAAAGAAAAGTCACTAGGTACTACATGATCTAGGAAGACAGAATGGCCTAGGGTAAGAATTTATAGTAGAAAATAAAATCACCAATATGAGGGAATGGATTATTTAAGGACAAAATAGGAGAGTTGGATGGACTGTACAAAAGTAATACCACTCTGACATTTTAAGCCAAGGAACAACTCTAAATAGTGACAAAGCAAGACTCACAATCAAGGTACTCAATTTTTTGTTGCTGTTGTTGTTAGAACCATTTTATATATCTTCTGCGCTACCTAGAGATCTGAGTTAATTATCATGGTAGATTTTCTCCTGTGATGATCAGCACCGGGCCATACTTTGTATTTTTCACTTTACCTATCCTGCCCGTTTATCTCCTCTACCTTTCTTTAAAGAATCAAATAACAGTTCTATGGTTGAGCCCTCAATGATAAACACATAGTATCTTTGATCTTTTTTTAAAATTCAGTGCCATTTTTTCCCAAATAATGTTTGCCAATTGGAATTCATATCCAAAAATATAAATTTTCAATTCTCAAGAAACATTATTTACTTTTTATGGAACAGTCAGTCACATTTTAAGGAACTTATATATGAAACTGAAATCACATCCCATCTTTAAAGAAGGCTTTAGTTGGTGCTGTACTCCTTATCATGAGGCTTGAAATTTTATTATTAGTAACTGGATTTTTATAAGCATTAAGGGAAATTAAATCCATTATTTTTTCCATTATTTTTTCACCAGAATGAAATACCCTTAAACATAAACAACTTAAAAAATCACAATATCTCTGATCAGACTGAATGCTTACAAGAATCTCAATATTCACATTGTGTTTCATTGATGACTATGCTGACACAATTATAATATTTTATATTTCAGAATGGCAATGTAACCAATCCCAAAGGACACATTAAGCCTTTTTATTCACATCCCTTTGTGCACTGCTAGGTCATATCAGTTCCTTTCTAGAATATCCTCTAATTTAATTTTTCTTGGCATAATTGTTTACTCAATCAAATCTCTTTCTTTCCCCCCAGAAATCCTTTTGACCTTTACAGAACACTGGACTTATAACTGAACATTATGCCAATGGATATGATAAGGTTTGTTCTAAGACTTCAGAAATTTGCTTTGAGATAGTGGTATATTAGCAACACAAGTTCTTTTCTTATATAAGTAATATTTTTAGTAAAATAAGGTAATGTTCTTTAAGCATTACTTGTGCGATTTCTTTAAAAAGTAAATTATTTTTGTTAACTCACAGTACAATTTTCTTTCTTTTTTCCCCTAGCTAGGACATGTATATTAACTTATTTTATCTTCTTTTGTTACCTTAGGCATTCACTATAATTCCTGGATTTAGATTTGAGATAAAAGAGTATGTAATGAAAGAGTCATAACTAGTGTTCCTTTTTAGGGACAAAATTATATAGACACTGAATCAGGTATGTTGTCACAGTTGTGTTTTAAATCACCCATTTCGTCTTTCCATATTAAAATCATAAACATCCTTTGGTCATGTTGAAACTATGTTACCAAAAACATTTTCTTTGGCCAGCCTGTATTTTCCCTTCTGTTATTCAAGTCCCTTCATAATTTGCTGCTTTCTTATTTTTTTAAAAATTTACTTCATTTTCTTTTTAATAAACTTCATATTTTTTCAGAAATGGTCTCCACATTTTGTCTGAAACTGATCAACTCACTGATATTTATGCTTTTGTTATTAAAATGCTTTTCTATCTCTTTGTTTATGAAAATCTTATCTTCCCCCTAAAGCCCAGTTTGTACCTGTTCTATGAAATCAACAGTAATAATCTGACTTACCTTTTTCCTAAACAAATTCTAGCACCTGTATTCTCAAAAACCATTGGTTTTAAGTTTTTATAAAACAAAACCAAACCTATTGGCACTTATGCTATTATGTGCAACTCAATGTATATTTCTTCAGGCTCCTCCCCTTAGATGGAGGGGTCAATGGCACAGAAAAAGATTTGTATCTGTTTTTATATCTCTATTGTCTGTGACATTGTAGATCCTGAATATACATTATTGCATTTTTAAATGGATCATTTGTTTTTAGTTATAATTAATATTTGTATAAGAATTAAATCATAGGCAACTGAACATAGGAAAAAACAGAAATGAAAGCATCCCAGTTAATGAGTGGGGACAAAGGGAGAGTAGAAATTAAGCTGGTAGAAACAGTGTGGGTACTAAGACTAGATATGTGAGTCACTTAAACTCTGTTTTGTTTAAAGACTTGTTTGTGCCACCCTAACTCAGCAATCACATTTTCGATCGTATCTTCTGTTCAAGAGTTTTTACTCTTGACCAAGGCTTATCTCCTCTTCCCAACAAAGTAGAGTGATTTTGTCTAAAACAAGTAAAATTATTTCACACCTATCTTGAGCATGTCTGCTGGTTTTCCATTTTACTCAGAGTGAAAACAGAAGTCCTTAATATGAAGTATGTATGAGTCAGGGTATTTTATAAGCAGTAACAAACAAGTCAGACTCTTAATGAGTTAAACAGCCGAAGTTCATTTCTACCTTCCACTGTGCTTTTCTTCTAGAGGACTTGAGTTCTGCCCTTCACAAGCATACAGGGACAAAGACTGTGGAGCAAGTCATATCTCAAACACACTTGTCACCATGCTGAGGCAATTGCATACACTGGTCTATGAGAGACACACATCATATTTTGATCACAACTCTTTGATCATAACTTTTCTTAATTGTTCCTCTGCAGCATGGAAATAGAAATTTACCTGAAAGAACACATGAGAAGGGCAAGGTCAATCCATAAGGCCTTCTATGGTCACCTCACTCCTATATTTGTATTACTTCTCTGATCTAATCTTCTGTTATTTTACTTGATTTTAATCCTGCGACAAGAGCCTCCATTCTAAACACCCCAGGCATGTTCTTCCTGTTACCTCACCCTGAAAAGCCTTCTCCCAGATATCGTCATGGTTAGCTCCTTTATTTCCCTCAGGTCTTCACTCAAATGCAAGGGCCTCAATGAGTATTCCCTTGCACTCCCATCTAAAAAAATACTTCCCCGCCAAGCCACCGTGCTCCACCCCCCCCCACACACACACTTCTTTGGCCCTTTTCCTTATCTAGTATGTGGTTAATATCTCCCTGAAAATGCAATTTAATGAAGAACAGGGATTTCAGTTCATAGTGCTGTGTATCAACCTCTAGAACATTGTCTAGCCATGGTGAATGTTTAATAAATATTTGTTGCATACATTTTAAGTAAAAATTATGAACAGTGAAGCCTCTTACTGCAATTATAACTACAGTGATATATTTAGGATTACAATTTATCATTATTTGTTGATAGCTACTACATGATATCTATTATATGCAAATATTTTACTAGGTACTTTCTGATGTATTAACCCATTTTGCTTTATGATAATCCTAGAAAGTAAACACAATTATCCCCCCTTTACAAATGTGTAAAGAAGTGATAAGAATTAGTGTGCTTAAGGTCACCCAGGAATAGAAATTTAAGATATCTCAACATGGTAAGCTTTTCATTTAATGTTCGTTTTAATTAAAGAATTATTACTAAATACTTGTAAGTCCAAGAAGGGCATTGCTCTGGTATTGAAAGAAGATGAGAAATGTAGTTACCAGCAATGATTTTCAAGTCATGCAAATAAACTCATGTTCACATTTCAGCATCCTTTGTATGGACTAGCAGTAGTCCTCAGTCCTAACTTCACATTAGAATCCTATACGGAGCTTTAAAAAAAATGTTGATGTTCCATTCCCACCCTAGAAATTCTGATTCAAGTTCTCCTATGTGATTCCAATTTGCAGCCAGTGTTGAGAATCATTGGGTTAAAGGATTAATTTAATCACCATGCTTCTGGTGCTGCTGTTGGTGCTGAGGATTTATTGATACTATTTGTCAGAAATGAGGAGTGTCCTCCCATGGGTGAGACTAGGTTAGGTTAGATACCCTTGCTCATTCCTTCCACTGACCAAGGAAAATGATGATGTAAGCAATAGTTTATCAAAATATTACATCTATGCAAACATCTTTCTCATTGGTCTTCTGTGGCTATTCTATGGTTTCTGATTTTGGTAAAAATTAACTGACAAAGTTGTTGTGGTTGGTAGAAGCCCAAAGTTTCAAAAAGTTACTGTTTTATCTGGGATTATTCATTTCTCGTCACATATCTAGTTCTGGTTCTTTACATTAAGGAAGCCTAGTCTGGGGAATTGTTGTACACATATTTTTGTTACTGAATTGGTGGAATTCTGGTCTTATTAGGGGCAGATGCTAAATTTCAACTAACAATGAAATCTCACCCCTCCTACTACAGTACTAGAAAAGTTTTGTGCTTCCTTACAATGGTCAAAACCATGAGAGGGTATTAATTCTCCAAATTTTTCAGGAATTAACAATGATGGGTTTTTTTAAATGAGTGTTTGGTTCTACCTACAAGGATCAGTTTAATTTTTGGTTGTTATCTCAATTATGTTTAAATGAATTCGAGTGTCCACTATAGCATCTAATTCTCTATTTTTTCTTCTGGGGGATCTCCACAAAGTGGTGTTGCTTTAACTTTATTCAGACATTAAAATATTCATGATCCTGGTGGTGAAGAATGGCCCATTTTTTCAGTCCAGCTCATGAATTAATTCAATAGCTGGGCTTAGTAACCTGGAAGGTGTTGGCTTCTATTTCAGATAAATTATTGTGAGGAAAGAATACAAAAGATTTATTACAAATCATATGAATGATACAGCATCTTTATGGCATGCAGCTTGTGGTGTTAAAAAACAGCAATTCTCTACCTCAGTTAGTGCAATGTATATGCTACTCAGTGTTTCTAAGGTTGCAAAATACCTGCAGAACTGTCCCCAAAGAGATTTACTCTAGGATTCACTTCTGGAATATATGAGGAGGGGGGTAATTTTCATTTCCCATTATTTATGAACTAGCCTTGGTTTATCATTCAAGCTCTCTAACTTTGTTGATGTGCCTCAGACGCCTCACACCTTGTGCTTCCAATGCACACTGCAAAACACTATACATCATACCGACCATGCTCCATCAAAACGAATCAGAACTTCCTGAAGGGCTTGCTTGACTTGAACCATGTTATCTTTCCAGGATTACCATATCTTCCTCTAATGGCTGCCTTAAAGACCTATTTAGTACAGCCTAAATTAGCAGCACCTGCTATTTGGTTTCACGTGGATCTGTTAATTTCACTTCTTTCTTTAGGTAGTATAGGGCGACTTCTTTTGAATCCAGGAACTTTCTAGGTTGTATAGGAGGAGAGCCAGAATTCTCACTCTACATGACAAGAGGGCTTGTTTTCTGGTCTTGAGATCTCCTGTCAGTTTCTGCAGTCGCTTGTCATTAACAAAGCAAAATGTAGGTGCTGCCATCCCAGTGCAGCTCCCACTATGTCCTTGTGGAAGGGTTTTGGGGTCTTAGATTATTTTCTGTATTCTCTTTTTAAAAGATTTTATTTATTTATTTGACACAGAGAGAGAGATTACAAGTAAGCAGAGAGGTAGGCGGAGAGAGAGAGGGAAGCAGGCTCCCTGCTGAGCAGAGAGCCCGATGTGGGGCTCGATCCCAGGACCCTGAGATCATGACCCAATCTGAAGGCAGAGACCTAACCCACTCAGCCACCCAGGCACTCTATTTTCTGTATCCTTTACCATGTTTTCCAGCATGTACTTCACTTGTGGATCTCTTAAAAGATTGATGCAGAGCTCCCAACATCTGTATGATTCTTCTATGGAAAAAATGGACCCATGACTAGTGAAGTTTTCTTTGCAGCTCGTATCTCTATTACACACTTTATTTCTACATTAGTATTTTCCAGACCCTGCATGGAAGAAGAGAAAGCATTCCAAAGCATCTCTTCTAAGCTATTTAGATTTTCCTACATCCAGATTTCCAAACTAGCCTGAAAAATACTGCGGGTGGAATTAAAAGACAGTTTAATTACTGGCTCTATTACACATTAAATGGGCAGTGTTGAGAAACTCTAAAAATCTTGAACTTCAAATTTCTTTTTTTCTACTTCTCTTTCAAGGCTGTTTGAGTTAAATGGATTTTGGTGAATGGTTGTTGAAAATCTAAAGAGCACTATATAAATCTATGCTGAGTGTTGTCCTTCTGCCTCTGCAGGTGCATAATCAGCCTTTCTTCACCCTGCTTGCTGCATGAGTCTCGGAGTCCCGTAGACCACTTCAGTGAGGTTCCATGGCCTTCTGGCTTTCAGATGGTGAGTGGGAAAAGCTTGTCAAAGGTAGGAGAGAGGGAGGATGGAGAAGTCATGGCGTGTTTTCCCCTGGCTCCCTCCTTGCCCAGCTGCAGTTTCTTACTGATTCTGTGTCTGATCTTTTTCACTACCTATACAGCTTCCTTATCATATTCTCTCTGCTGTACCTAAAGGTATGGAGGGGGCCCTGGTACCTGCACCTTCTTAGCACCTTCAGGCCCCAGAAGTGGCAAAGGCTTTCTGCTGTTGCTAGCTTCAAGGCAATTCACAGAACTTTCTGTAGATTCCCTCCCCTGCCCCTTTTGAAAATAGCTCCTTCAATACTCTCTTTGATCATTTATTTTGAAGGTGTCCTGTTTCTTGCAGGAATCTTAACTAAGACAAAAAACTGCATTTATTATTGTTAATGTATTAATAACCAGATACTCTACATCTCAGTATAAATCTACATACAGAAATTTATATCTTTCCTAAATTTTCTAAATAAAGATACACACATAACATTCCCAAATATATGGTTTCCCCCCTTTCCAGACCATCGGATCTGAGGGCTAGGTTAAATTTTAAGACCATTTTGTGAATTTATATTGGATTTTATTTAAAATGGTAATCTTCTGTGAGTCTTGATTTTTAATTTTAACTAGTTAGATTAACTTCAGTGTTATCAAAGCCATACGTAATTATTTGTATCAACAATACATTTGATCTACAGTTTTAATAAGTTTCTATATATAGGTATATATAATACAAATATAAATCACATGCAACTCTATGGCTAGAGCAGATGTATTCATAATCCAACAAAATTCTTTGGAAGTTGACACTTCATTGTTATCAAGAAATTCTTTTCCCATGAGAATGTGAGAAAATTTGGGGTAGCATACTTCACAGGTTATGGACATTGGTCCTTGAAGTTCACGTGCAGTAAATTCTATAATGGGAACGTCACATCCAGCTCTGAATCCACCCTTGCTAGTCAAGTAAGACATTGGCAGACTTGCATTACCCAAATAGCACAGAGCCATATATATATATATATGTATATATATATATATTTTTTTTTTAATAATGAGGGTATTTGCAGACATCATTACTGTAACCAGTGACTCGAGTTACATAATGTAGAAATGGTGATGTCACTCAACTGAATATCATTGATCTTAAAGCTCAGCCCATGGTCATTCAGGTGCAGTGCCAGTGGAAGTCACTGTTTCAGGAAAATTTATGAGAGCATCAGGGTTTACTGGGTTCGACATGCAAGTGAACTCTGTATTTCATCAGTCACATTTCTACTCCTTAGCTCCATTCTGAAACAGGATAAAGACAGGTTTCTCCACTGCAATATTATCTCAGTTCAAGGTTACACTATTGTTCACTGTTCTCCATCTTGGAAAACAATAAAAGACAGAGGGCACTCCAGTCCTCTCTGACCAGGCTTTGACTCAGCTATACAGGGGACATGGCAATAAGATATATATTATGTATATGTAATAGGCTTATATTATATATACTATATAGTCCCTCCCTGATATTTTCTCCCTATTTTATTCCATTGCAAGTGTTATCACAGTTGTCTTAGTGCTTATTCAAATTATTAAATGCACTTAGGTTATCTATGAGTCCTTGGGCTCTCTGAACAACAGAAGATGATCAGAGGTCAAATGGCAGTGCCAGGTAAGGCTTTTATTTATCCAGCACAAGGGAGACAGCAAAAAAGAAAGGGTCTTCCATCTGGCTCAGCCAGCAAAGGCCAGGGAAATTTTTTAAAGCAGCAAAGACAGGAAAGGAGTTCTGTATAAGCAAGTAGAGGTGGAGAGAGACACAGAAAATTGGGTGCACTGGCGCAGTGGACAGAAAATGCTTCTTCATGCATTGCATGTCTAATTAGCATGTTAAATCTCCACCTCTGGGCGTGATTTTTAGTATTATAAGGAGGGAAAGTGTAGGAGAAAGATTAGCACTGGGGTCCTCCTTGGTGCAGACTGGCTGTGTTATCTTTGCCCGTGTTCCAAGTAGAGTCCCTCCTTTGGTAAGCATCCTGCTTGAACATTCTTGCAAGATCTGCTACATGTAAGGCAGTGGGTTTCCATTATCAAGGAGCTCCAGGTTTCCTTGGTCAGGGTAGAGGGGACCCAAGTCCAGTCCCTGCTCTGTCTTGCTTCGTTGAGATGAAACTCATCTTCCTGGAGAAGATTAGTCTTTGGTTTTAAGCTTACTATCTCAGTTATTGTCAAACACTAAAGTGAGGGTTTGAATTTTTGATGATGTGTTTCTTACCTCTTTAGTGTGGGATATATTTTTATTAAGATTAACCGAATTAAATTGGTAACCTGGGGAATAAAGGGAGGTTGCTTATATATCTAAGCTCTTGATAGATTTATTTTAACTTCATGAGACTTAAATTTAGTGTCAATGAGATCAATCATACTTGAAGTTCTTGAATTCTCAACTAGGTGATAGTCATTATTTTCTTTTTGAGCCCCTACTCAATATAAGCCTTTGTTAGTCTGATAGAGTTGCATTTGGTGTGATATTTTGAAAAGGACTCTTGTGTAAGAGAAAGAGCTTGGATCTTTCCAAAATCATGCTTGTGTATCAATTCTATCACTTCCTGGTTAACATTAGATTGAACAAATGTTATATTGACTTTAAATTTATATTTAAAAATGAGAAGGTGATAATACTTAAAACAGATAGCTGCAAATAGTTAGTTACCAAAGTTTTAGTTTCCCCACTTCTATCCTCCTCTTTTACTTTTCCTTTATAGCAAGTTGAGAAAAGATTCTAGCTCCAACTAGCAGTGCAGTAAAGAGATAACTTCTTTCCTTTATTTTTTTTCTCCTTTAAAAAAAGGTGATCAAATGATGTACACATACCGTAAAATATACTATCTTAAGCATTTTTTAAAATCTTTTTTTTAATATTTTATTTATCTATTTGACAGAGAGATCACAAGTAGGCAGAGAGTATCTTAACCATTTTAAGTGTGCAATTGAATAGTGTTAACTACATTCACATGCAACTAATCTCTAAAACTCTCTTCATCTTGCAAAACTGAAATTCTATATTGATTAAATAACACCATCTCTTTTGCCTCCTGTCTTCCTCCACTTAAATTTCCTTTTATAGTATTGGTTTTAATGATTGCAGCAAATTTAGTAAAAATCAAAGGTTTATTCCAAATTACTATGTTTCATTAACACGATTTCTAATCACATTGACAGCACATCTCTACTTTGCAGAACAATTTAAGAGGTCTTACTTTAAGTAAAGTTGATTTCTTAAGTGAATAATTTGATTATACCTGTTTCTACATATCTATTATTATACACCTATTATGCATTAAATATAAGGAAACCAACAAGTCAAAAAAGGAAATTATTTTTCCTGTCAGTTTTCTCAGCCTTTGGTTTTAGAAAACATAGTAATTATGTTTGTAAATTGTAGTTGCTTAGTACATAGGATCAGTGGGTTAAGGTCTTTGCTACAGACAAGGCCAGGCTTGATAACTGGAGATGTGGGGCCAATGAATCTTGTACTTTTTGCCAGCTCTGTCCTGACTATAGCCTTTGCTGAAAATGTGAATTTTTTTTACTTACATTTGAGCTATACTCCAAGTAGGTTAATGTTTATTTCTAAAGTTTATTTCATAACTGCTTTTGAATTCTTTCCTAGCTTTTAATATATATGTGTTACATGTTGAGAAAAATAAGTAAATAATTGACTTAGGAATATAAAAACAGCAATTTCTAAGTTATTTATGTGCATTTTTAAATTTCAGAAATATTTGATTTGAATAAGTAAGAACATGCTTTATTTATTAATCTATAATTTAGTTGTAAGGATTAAACATGCTAATAAATGTAAAGCCCTGAAGGAGGTACCTGGGTGGCTTAGATGGTTAATCCTCTGACGCTGGTTTCTGCTCAGGTCATGATCTCACAGTCCATCAGGCCCTCTGTGGGGTGGGGCTCTGCACTCAGCAGGGAATCTGCTTGAGATTTATTCACTCCGCATTGCTCCCTCCATGCACACTCTCTCTCTCAAATAAATAAATAAACCTTTAAAAAATGTAAAGCAATGAAAATAATGCCTGGTACATAGAAAGTGCTAAAACTTGTTATATTGTCATTATTGCTATTATTGTCATTATTAATTGAGATATTAAATTGAATGGACAGCATATCTGATACTAATCAAAGTTATAGCATTGGACAAAGCTCAGAGGTACTTTTCTCCCCCAATACCTACTTATAAAAATATATGCCCAAAACCTATCTTACAGGGAGAAATACTTACAGATGACCCAGGTTCTTTAATTCTGTGCATGCCAAGGTATTTTCATAACTAAAACATTTTCTCCACATAATTCTGGGCTTTCTTTCAAAAAACAGCAACCAATCTTTAAGCTTTTCAAATTTGAAAGATTTTTTTAAAAACTTTTTTATTCCTCCTAAAATAAATTCTTATGTGTGCAACTAAAATAGTAAATCTTCTTTGCTTTCTGTAGATATTTTCTGTATTTATAACTCAACAAGAGTGCTAGCTAATTTTTTTAAGTAAAGAAAGGAAGGAACATTGTGTTTTTTCTTATTACTACAAAAGTGTATTTGAGTGTAAAAGGGAAGATGCCAAAGATATTTAAAATTGTCCTATTCAGGGTGGTCCACTATAGCAGAATTCCATGGACTGGGAAGCTTAAACAACAATGTATTTGTCAGAGTTTTGGAGGCTGGGAAGTTCAAGATCAAGGTTCTGGCAGATGTGGTGTCCACTGGGAGCACTGCCCTGGTTTGCAGCAGGGTGTTCTTAGATCCTCACAGAGTAATGGTAATGAGCTCTACCCTCTTCCTCCACTTATGAAGGCATTAATACTCTCATGGGGTCTCTGTTCCCTTACCTTTCCTAAACCTATTTACTTCCCAAGGTCCATACCTCTTAACACTGTCCATTGCGGGTTAGAATTTCGGGGAGGCACAAATGTGCTGTTAATAAGGGTTCTCCTTATTACGTATTGATCTTTTTTTTTTTTTTCCTCTCAGGGCACTTTAAAAAATTTTATAGTACATGTAAACTTTTTACACACTCTATTACTTTTAATTAATTTCAATTGAATCCTATCACCACTTTCAGTGTCACTGCGTTTCACTCTCTAGGAATCTCCCCAGCCCCCTATATTATGATCACTTACATTTGGAGAGATTATTCAGGATAATAGTTACCACTGGTCAAGGCTATATGGGTGTAAAGTCTAGCGTCTCTTCTACTTCTCTGATACTTTAGGTAATCTTTTTGGAGGCTGGGAAGGAAAGTTTAAATTATTAGAGAGAACATCCACCAAAAAGGGATTCTCCACTTCTCCATGAGCAAAGAGTCATGGGTTTCCATAGCTAGCAGAACTTTAGACCTTCATGCATTTCCTAGCATTGACAATATTTCTATTTTAGCAAAGAGCGCAGAATTCTAGAAATCAAAAATGAGGAATCCGTTTGTTTAGCGTTTTGCAGTCTGGGAAGCTCTTTTTGATCCAGCATGCAATGAACCTTCCCCTACACCAGTGCTTCCTCAAGCTTTAGCGTATAGCAGAAATCACTTGAGAGTTTGATAAAACACAGATTGCTGGGCTTTACCACCAGAGTTTTTGATTTTAGGTGGGGTTGGAGAATTTGCATTGCTAGCAAGGTCTTAAATGAAGCGAATACAGCTGGCTCAGTGTTCTCACTTTCAGAAATGCAATCCTAAGGCAAGAAGAAGAAAACAATTTGACTATAAAAAGACTGTATGGTGAGACATATGCTATACAAGAAGAAAAAAATGAGAAATGAATATCTCAATACATTATCATACCAAATTGTTTTGTAGGCAGAGAGGGAACATATTCACAGGATTTCAAGCCAGACAAAGAATAATTGAAACTGTGACACCGACATACACTGAAACAGTTAACTTATGGAGTCTTGATTTTTTTTTTTCACCTGTTTAATATGACTAATGCCAGCTTCTTAGTATATTGGTTGTGAACATGCAGCAAGATGAGGGAAGCCCCTGGCACATTTACCAAATGCCAATTACCCTTCTCACTTTTATAGGTCTTTCTGAGATATCAGGGCAAACAATGGAAACAGCACAGGTTTTGTCCTGTTTTTTTTGTTTGTTTGTTTTTGCATAAGACAAGCTTGAATTCAAATTTCTGCTCTATTATTGACTGCCAAATTGATATTGAAAGAACTATTTAACCTCTGAGCCTTTAGGTTTCTCATCTCTAAGATGGCATTATGGGGGTTAAATATGACAGGTTTGGAAAAGGAGTCAGATGTATCTTGCTTGAGCAAGAGATTCTCCATCAACACTGTGCTCTTCTACCTCAACAGAGAAAATGAATTTGTCAAAAATGTGTATTTGTTGCACAGAATGGAAACAGTATCTGCTCTGGACTTGTAGCTGTGATACTTGTCAATAAATCTGATGTTGAGAGATGGTCCTCAGTCTTTAGCAGTTTTATGAAAAGCGTAGGGAAAAACTTATATTCATTTAAACCCACATTCCCCCCTAGGAATTCCAATCTTAGTGAAGTTGACTGAAAGTAAAGTCTACCTTCTTCATTAATTTTCTTTGTTACTTGTTTGGAAAATTTGATTTAAGCTTTTTTGAAAAAGAATGAAGAATTTTGGGTCTCCTCAGGCATTGAATGAAATCTCTTTATAGGATATTTTATGTATTATTGTGGTAAAATTTACATAATATAAAATTAACTTTAACCATCTTTAAGTATACCATCAGTGTCATTAACTACATTTACAGTGTTGTGCAAATATCACCACTTAAAATTTAATGTATCAGGAAAGAATCAAAAACTTTTAGAAGCTCAATGGTCAACTGAGTGGATAAATTATGATATACCAAAAAGTAGACTACCAACAATGAACATGTATGGATCTCAAAACCGTGCAGTTGAATGAAAATAACAAGTAAGAAAATGGACAGTTTGATTCCATTCATAATTCCATTAAGAAGAGAACAAATTCATGTCTTGTGTATATGGTTAACAATGGACAGTTATAAAGCAAATCAGATACATGATTACATTGGAAATCAGGATAGTGGTTATCCTCTGCTGGGATGAAGGGGGTAGGACATCATCAGGGAGGAAAATTCACAGAACTTGTAAGATATAGATAAAGTTCTATTTAAGTTTTTTGGTAGGTAGAGAATTCATTTGATTATTAAACCTTAGCATGGGGCGCCTGGGTGGCTCACTGGGTTAAGCTGCTGCCTTCGGCTCAGGTCATGATCTCAGGGTCCTGGGATCGAGTCCCGCATCGGGCTCTCTGCTCAGCAGGGAGCCTGCTTCCCTCTCTCTCTCTCTCTGCCTGCCTCTCCATCTACTTGTGATCTCTCTCTGTCAAATAAATAAATAAAATCTTTAAAAAAATTAGCATGGATACATTTATTGTATCTTTCATATTTTTAGAGAATCTCCTTTATGAAGTATGAAAGTAAAAATAGAAAATAATTAGAAAATATATACATGCCAATGGACTTTATTGTGCTAAAGAAATTAATTTTAAATTGTGTTTCAAACATCTAACTAACATTTTTGTTTTGGGGCTGGAATATGAAAGATAGACTATCACATCTAGGCTTCCTCCCTCTCCTTCCAACATGCTGCTCATCCTGATGGATTACCTGCAACACCTCCCTTCTTGTGGAAACTGGAATAATCAGTTTATTTCCTTTGAATAGCAGTTCATCATTTTCATTGATTTTCTTTCTGCCGGTAAAATATTCTTTGATTTCTTATGTCGCTTCACTTTTCTCTCTAAACTATCCATCTCTTCTCAGGCCTCATAACCTCTGGGGACTCCTGTTCTCCTTCTGCTTGTCTGACTGAGGTAGATTCCCTTCTGAAACTACTGAGGCATTTTTTTTCTTTATCACCCCGACTATGTGTGTGTATTCTACTCTATCAATATCTGCTGTAATTTGATGTAGTTGAAACTCCCTTTCTTTCTTGTTCCCGTCTGTCATGGCAAGCAACATACACAAAAGATATATACAATAAGCAATTTTCTTGCTGGACTGGTGTGGGCAGGGACTTGGGCTTTGATAGTAAGTACTTATGCTGTTAGTGCCAGGAAGATTTAAGAGAGCATTATTCTGAGAACATCAAGCCCTGTATTGCACTTCTATTTCAGAGAGAATTATTGGACAGGAACATGGAAACTTTACTGACAAAAAGATCATCCTATTCCCTACCAACCAGGCTAAACGATTCCAGTGACTGCTAATAATCCACGTGATTAATATATATTAGAAATTTCCTATATGCCAGATACTCTGCTATGCTAATTATCTCATTTTTTCAATGTAAGAGCTTTGATCTGATGATGGTAGGCAAAAGTCCAAATGGAAATAGAACAAGGAAAAGATTGTAAAGAGAGAGAAATGAGTCCCTCTAAGTATTTCATAAAATCTAATCTGGAAATGAAATTCTGAATGAAGACTGAGTAGGAGGAAAATTTTAATTTATTATTCTAAGGATAATGCACACCTGCTCCGTAAAAGCTAAGAAAGTGTATCACATAAGAAAGTTTACTGATGAATTTTTATTTACTTTTGTTGTTTATTTATTTATTGAATTTTCCAGGTGAATTTTAAAATTAGCTAGTGATATCAAAAAGTCTAGAACAAATACCTGAAATTTGTAATCATTTTCTTTTTTTAATAAAATAGATTTATTCTTAATTTTCATTTAAAAATAAGGAAATTCATAAAAAAGAACATATAAACCTGAAATCTTACTATAAATGATAATATAATATATGTAAAATATTGGCTTCTGCATTGCAGTTGGGTTCATAGTAATAAATCTGAATATTTTTACTTATTTTACCAAATATTTAATATTTTACCAATTACTTAAGATGCTTATGCTATTTAAATAAACATGTAAATATATACAGATACACATGTATCTCATGTAGCTGTGGAATACCTGTTACATAATATAAACATATGGATATAACAAAATTTTTTTTCTAAAGAATTCTATTGTCATGAGCAATGCTTAAGTAAAAAACATATATCATATCTGTTCTCTTTTTTTCATAATTTTCTATATGTATTTCTAAAGGGAGAATTGCTAGAATCAATGCTTATATATTTTAAATATATTTTTCTAAATGGCCCCATAGAAATTTAGTGTTAGTTTAGTGTCAGTTAACAGTTTCTGAATGACTGTTTTCACATCCTTAACAATATGGGATCATATTAATCTTTTAACCTTGCCTGATCTGATAAATACAAATGGTAGCTATTTTGCATTTCAACTAATTTATTCAAATGATACAAAGTTTAACATCCATCTTAAGTGGGATTCCTTGGGAAACAGGCTTGAATGAAGGATTTTTACTGGGGAATGCCCACAGAAATAACTATGAGAGACTGGGTAGATCTAGATGGAGAGTTGAATTGCAAAGTGGTTGGAAAGATGCAGTTATGATTCCCCAGGCTGAAGAAGATCTAAGATTGCCCTTCTGAGTTTTCTTGAATTGGGTCTGTACTCATTCAAAATGTCTGTATATTTCCCTTTCCTGAATATGTATTTAAACAAGTAAATGGCCATTGGTCCTTTTGGGAAAGAAATTTGGAGTCACTCTAATACACAGCTGCTGAGGTGT
Organism: Mustela nigripes; assembly: GCF_022355385.1. Taxonomy (NCBI): domain Eukaryota; kingdom Metazoa; phylum Chordata; class Mammalia; order Carnivora; family Mustelidae; genus Mustela; species Mustela nigripes. The sequence continues at coordinate 44,818,276 of NC_081565.1, read as the reverse complement.
TGCAGGGTTGTTGCAGGACTGTCCTCTTCTTCAATCTGTGGGTTCCAGCTCAGGTTCAGAAACTGTTCAAGGATTGTTATTTGTATTGGAATGGATGCTTACTCTCTTCACTGCCTGTCATTGACTTCTTTTGATTGTATAGAATGAGTATTACCTTACTCGGTGCCTATTGGTTCTTGCCTGTAAGAACAACAAGTTCTTAAAATCATCTTTGTAGATGTCTGTGGATCAGACTTCTATGGATATTGCTCAAACCTTGGTATTCATTTATGATTTCTGGACTCACTTTGCTTCTAAGAGCTCAGCAATACCACCTGTCCTATATTTTCTAGATTCTATCATCCCTAGCTGTCAGTGAGCCAAAATTTTCATATTCAAGTTCTTTCATGAGAACTTGATAGTTCAACTAAGTCCTTTAACAACTCTAAATTACAGACTTCTCTTTTGCAAAATAAGAAAAAAATAGTTTCCTTTCAACCCCATACTCTGTTTCCAAGATAAAATGAATAAAAATGTGGGAGTATATTTCATAAAACTATAGTCCTAAATAAGTGTAACATAGGATTTTTATTTCTCATTACAAAGTCATGCAGTGGTAGTGCATCAAAATATCCTGTTATAAAATGTTGGAAAGTCACTGTATAATCTACCATAGCTGAATCATTGCAAGGGTTAACTTAAAAACTTGTATTCATAACAAACAAGATCTTCCCTTTAGCCACAGTTACAGATTATAATCCTAAAAACACTGTGGGCCAAGATACCTAAAATATGAGGTGGAATCAAAGAACAAGATAGGACATAAATTGCGTGGAGAAGATAGTTTGACTGAAAGAACATTTCTGGGACCATAGGAATGGCTACTTATGAAATCACACTGAGAGGGAAGAATACTCTATGTGTATACCCAGAGTGGAATGTACTCTTCTGTTTTGTGATTCAGAAGTCTAATGAAAGAAGCAGTACCCTCTTTCTCTAGCTCAGCTATTGCATACCTTCTCCCGTGGGGTAGGATTTAATTTGGCAGTTACGTTGCTGCTATTGAACTTTTGATTATTTTTAATGAGTATTTTCATTATTGTAAGACCCATATGATTAATATTCCATATACAATAACAAAAGTGCTTCACTGAAGCAAAGCTAAATTTTCTGAAAGAAAGCCTTCAATCTTGGCATGCCTGGGTGGTTTGGTTGGTTATGCATCCAACTCCTGATTTCTCCTCAGATCATGATCTTGGGGTTGTGAGATGGAGCCTGACACTCAGCATGGAACCTACTTGAGATTCTCTCTCACCCTCTACCCCTGTCCCAACTCTGAATAAATAAAATCTTTCAAACAAACAACAAAAACCTTCAGTCTCATCCTGATAAGTCTAAAAGAGCAGAAATCTTTACAATGATCATTTTTTTAGGATGCCTAACATTCTTTTTCTTTCTTTTTTTAATTTTTTTTTAAGACTTTATTTATTTGACAGAGAGAGAGATCACAAGTAGGCGGAGAGAGAGAGAGAGAGAAGCAGGCTCCCGCTGAGCAAAGAGCCCGATGAGGGGCTCGATCCCAGGACTCTGAGATCACGACCTGAGCCGAAGGCAGCGGCTTAATCCACTGAGCCACCAGGTGCCCCTAATTTTTTATTTTTTATAAACATATATTTTTATACCCAGGGGTACAGGTCTGTGAATCACCAGGTTTACACACTTCACAGCACTCACCAACAAAAACCTTCAGTCTCATCCTGATAAGTCTAAAAGAGCAGAAATCTTTACAATGATAATTTCTTTTTAGGATGCCTAACATTATTTTTCTTATCATGAAACAATATTTTTCTGATTTTCAATATTATTACCTCAAACTGAAAAATTTTAAAAACTCTCTATAATGGGTGTATATATATATATATATAATACGTATATATAAATACACATACATCACTGTGATGTACAAATTTTAAAATTTTTTGGCAAATGTGGAGGAAAGGGAATTCTCATGTCCTCTTGGTGGGAATGCTAGTGGGTACAGCCACTGTGGAAAACAGTATGGAGTTTCCTCAAAAAAGTTAAAGATAGAAGTACTGTATGATTCAGTAATTCTGCTTTTGGGTATGTACCTAAAGAATACAAACACACTAATTCAAAAAGACCCCCTATATTTACTGTAGTATTATTTGTAATAGCCAAACTATGGAAGCAGCCCAAGGGTCTACTGACAGATGAATAGATAAAGAAGTTGTGTATGTGTACACACACACACACACACACACACACACACAGGAATATTACCCAGCCATGAAGAATGAAATCTTGCCATTTGCAACAGCAAGGATAGATCTAGATAGTATAATGCTAAGGGAAACAAGTTGGTCAGAGAAAGACAAATGCTGTACAATTTCATTTATATGTGGAATTTACAGAACAAAATGAGCACTGGGAGCAGGGAGACAGAGAAACCAAGTAACAAACTCTTAAAGGTAGAGAAAGGATGGCTGACATACATGAGGAGTACGCTTACCATTTTGACCACTGAGTAGTGTATAGAATTGTTGAATTATTATATTTTATTACTATATTACTATATTTTATACCTGAAACTAATATAACATTGTATGCCAACTCTACTAGAATTAAGATTAAAAATAATTTTTGAATACCCAAATTTTAAAGGTTTGCCGCCTTTGCTGGTAATACTTTATTTTGGGGCTTATTATTATCATTTTCCTTATTTTAGGAAATATTATGTTACATTAATACATAATTTTGTAAATTCAAAGTTTTAGCACTTTCTGATTGAGGCTTGGCTTCCAACTATAAGGAATAATTTGAGTGTCTTAATTTACTGAGATAATTAAATCAATCTTTATATTGTCTAGGAGACAATGAAATTTGAAGCTTTTTGATTTCCTCAAAGCTATCACTGTAGTTTCACTTGAGACTTCACTTTTCTTGAGTTAAAATTTGTACTGTATTGTAGCCATTTAAAAATGAAATGGTTATCTGGAATGGTGACAAAAAAATCTTTGTCACATTTTTTTGAAAATAAGTGGTTTATCCCATATTATGTTCCTGATCTGGCTGTGTTAATGATTTATTTCAGAATTATTGAGAATCTGGCAGGAAACATCAAAATAAATGAATGGAAACACTGTATTAACTAACCCATTCACACAATTAAAATTAGAGCATAATCACACAATTAAAATTAGAGCATATGGATGAATTCTTTTTTTTTCCAGCTTGCATACTTGTTGACTTTAGAGAAGCTATTGAAGAAAATTAAATATTAAATCTGGAGGTGTGACCCTTTTGACAGCTTGAAAATAAAAGCAAAAATTTGGGATCAAGTTATTGAAAATTGGAGACAAATGGAAATATTACTATTTTTTTTAAATTTATTTATTTGAGAGAGAGATCACAAGTAGGCAGAGAGGCAGGCAGAGAGAGAGGGGGAAGCAGGCTCCCTGTAAAGCAGCGAGCCTCATGTGGGGCTTGATTCCAGGACCCTGAGATCATGATCTGGACCGAAGGCAGAGGCTTAACCCACTGAGCCACCCAGGCACCCCTGGAAATATTATTTTTAAAAAATATTAATATTCAGGAAATTCTGATTTCAGGAAACAAAAAACTAAGAATTTTATTTTAATAACTAGAAGTTATCTGAGTTTTTAGGATATGCATAGTGTTTGGCAGTTCAACATGTCATGCCTGTAAGTGGCTAGACTTATTTTTCCCCCTCGTTTTGTGTTGTAAAGCTACAGTAAAGTCAATTTATTTTTCTTACCTAAATTCCCTAAGGAATACCTGTTTAAATATAAAATACAAACAACCTATTGTGGATTTATTACATAAGTATATCATATAATGAATGACAATTTGAGCATAACTTTTGGGAAGGTAGAAATATAGGTGAAGTGATAAAATATAGCTTGAAGGTGGACAATGTTAAGGGAAAAATGTACCCCGTAACAATCAATAACAAAGCAATTAGCAAGCTGTAAAAAAGAACTAATTAGCTAACAGAACAGAATATGTAATCATAAAAGAATCCAAGAAAGAGGGGACACCTGTGTCGCTCATTCTGGGAAGCATCTGCTTCCCACTTAGGCCATGATCCTGGAGTTCTCAGATTAAGCCCTACTTTGAGATTCATGCTCAGTGGGAGTCTCCTTCTCCCTCTCCCCTATCCTTTTCCTACTTGTCCTCTCTACCTCTCATGCTTTCCCTCCAATAAATTAATAAATATCTTTAAAAAATTTCAAAAGTAAGGACAAGGGGAAAACAAACAAATGGGACAAATATAAAACATGGAGTAAGATAATAGAAACAAACCAAAATACATCCATAATCATGTTAAGTATAAAAGTACATTAAATTGAAATACAGATTTTTGTGAGGGTGCATAAAAAGGAAGACAATTTTTTTTTAAGATTTTATTTATTTATTTGACAGAGATCACAAGTAGGCAGAGAGGTAAGCAGAGAGAGAGAGGGGGAAGTAGGCTCCCTGCTGAGCAGAGAACCTGATGTGGGACTCAATTCAGGACTCTAGGATCATGACCTGAGCCGAAGGCAGAGGCTTTAACCCACTGAGCCATCCAGGTGCCCCAAAGGAACACAATTTTATAGTGATTATAAGAAATACTCTAAACGAAGACTTAATGGGTTGAAAAGTAAAAGGATAAATATAATGCCAATACTCATTAAGAAGTTTTAGAGCACTATACAAAGTATATTTTGCAACAAAGAATATTAATAAGGATGAAAAAAATCTATTCAACAGTGACAAAAAATATTATTTCATCGATAGGACAGAATGATAAGCATTTATTAACTTAATAATGGAGCTTTAAGTACGTCAATCAAAAACACACGAAGTTTTAAGGAGAATTAGACAAATCAGTTTCAGTTAAAATCTTTAACTCTCTGCTCTCTATAATTGAGAAAATATAAAATCAGTAAGAGAATGGAGAGTTTGAAGCGCACTACCAGCTAACTTGATCTAATTGACATTTATAGAACACTTCAGTATGACAGAATGTACATTCTTTTCAAGATCATGTGGAACATTTGGCAAGATAGAATATATTCTAGACTAAAAAACCTGAATCAATAATTCCAAAGGATTCGAGTTGTATGAAAAATTTTCTTTGAGCACAGTGGAATTACAGTAAAAGTCAGTAAGAGAAAGATCACTAGGAAAATTTCCAAATATTTGGGAACACAATTCTAAATAATATATGGGTCAATGAAGCAAGCACTAGGATGCCCTAGATAGTAGAAATATGAAGGAGATTTATTAAATAACACCAGGGGTGCCTCTCTATCTCTAAGAATTCAGTACTCAGAATGTTAGAACTATACCCCCATACCCTACATTTTCTACAACTACAAATAGCAATACTCAGGTACCAGCAGAATGCTGCTCTGTCTCCTTTGTTCCATGTCATCAAAATAAAAGTTAACTGTACTAAAATACCATGTGGGTTTGTAGTTTATACTTATATAGTTTACACTGGAGAGGAATACTTCAAAGTGCCCCTTCCTTAGGATTGCATTATGAAGTATCATTTTCCAGTATTGCTGTGTATCTATTTTCCTGTTTTTCTTTTTCTTCTGTATTTCTATTTATTCATGATTCTGGAGCTACTTATGAATCAGCCCTAAATTTGCAGTAGTTATTCTTGAAGGCTAAAGAACATTTTATAATATTAAAAAGTCCATATTATTAATTTGGGATATAATAGAGTTTGGGGTATAATAGCCAAATAAATTTACTAATTCAATTGATAATAAAGTTTGCAAAATATACATAAAGTAGAAAGTAAATAATGTCTACTTTTACTGGATTGTACCAAAGACAAAAGTCTTTCAGTTAGAGGTTAATAACATATTGGAAATAGGAATAGAGGTAATATGAAAAATATAATACTAATTTTTCATTTGCACAGAATAAAGGACTTGTGTAATTAATTACAGAATCAGAAAAAAACCCTAAATAAACAACAAACAACACGTAATAAAATACAGACAAGTGAATAATATTTTAGGACTTCAGCATGACTTTCTTGCAAGAATAATATTGTGTGCTCAGTATTCACAAAACATGTTTCTACATTCACAGTGCTCATAGCAAAGCATTTCAAATTTATAAATAGAATAGATATGATTTGGTAGTTTGACCTGGAAAAAATAGAAATAATCACTATCAAGTGGGACAAATTCCAAACAAATTTACTAATTCAATTGATAATAAAGTTTGAAAAATATACATAAAGTAGAAAGTAAATAATGTCTACTTTTAGTGTATTGTACCAAAGACAAAAGTCTTTCAGTTAGAGGCTAAAAACATGTTGGAAAAATTTTTCTACCACCCTTATAATTAAATAAACAGGAAACAAAGAAGTTAAAATTAATGAGTACTTTATTGGTTTTACACTTGTTTTTAAAGTATAGGCTTAGATTAACATGAACACTGAAAAAATTTCAGTTTGAAGTATTGATCTGAAGCACTGTCAAGGACAAGTCTGTGGAGATAACAAGGTTGGTAAAGAAAAAAGTTTTTCAGACAGAATTTGTTACCCCAAATCATAAGACCCATATGCCTCTTGTAGAGCATTAATTAAATGTTTACTAAGACATGACAGTTTCCACTATGCTGGTAGCAATTACATCCGTTGGACTAGTGGAAACTAATAAATATTTAGTGATTCCTGGATCTTCCCTAACAGGAACTATTTTGATGAAACATATCAAATATGACCTAAAAACTATTCTTGGGCACACTATGGAATTCCAAATGAATACTGTCAAAACAATTAGATTTGTATCAGATTTTATGAAATATACTGAACAAATTAAGCAAACAACAGTAAATTCTGTTTAAAAAATAAATCATGTTCCTTAACAGAAAAACAGAATTAATTTTTAATTTGCACTATACATACTTGGTATGAATTGTTGCTTATAACTAATGCTGTTGGTTAAACCTTTCCACAACAGTAAGACAAAAAACAAAAAACAAACAAAAAACCCAAGTTTCATTATTTCACTTTTTAAAAGATTAAATGCTTAAACATAAATTTTAGAGAAACTTGCTAAATCAAAACATTTAATATGAAATGTAAAATAAGATTTAATTCATATGAGGAAATTAAAACAAGGAAAAATAGGTTTGCATAATTAAGGGGAGAATACCCAGGTAAAAATAATAAAATTCTATAATACTACTTCTGTCCATTGTAGATTGCAAGTATAGTTTAAATTGAGAAGACCTTTTAAACAAACTGAAAGACTCTTTTCAGTTTTCTTTATATTCCAACACTGAAAAATGGCAAGAAAATTTAAGACACACATTTATACCACTTGGTATTTCTTTAAGAGTTAGTAAAAACCGTAATACAATTGATAGTGATATTTTATTGATAATATTAAAATAATTTTAATATTTTCTGGAAATACTTTATATATGATTCTTCTATGCTTGGATATTCTATGTAAAATTCTTGATATATTCTGAAATTGTTTAAATTTTTACTGTTTCAAGTTGCCACTGACTCAGCTGGGTAAATTTTCTTTGAACTGAAATTAAGAGAGAAACTAATATTGACAGTTATACAAAAATTTTATCTGATTAGGCAAAAATGTGTCAAATTATATGAAAATCTTGATTATAACGTCAATATTAGTGATTTTACTAAAGTGCAGGCACTTTTATCAATAAATATACAAGACTTTATTATGTTTATATTTTATCATATTTCTTATACAAACATCACCAGTTTATCAGCAGAACCCCCAGGTGAGAATAGTGATAAAGTTATTCTTAGATGTCTAGCCCAACTTGGTCAAATAAAACTATACATTTACCCATAGTTTTCAATTTTATTATTATGATGGTTTATTTGTCAAGTTAGGAAAACATTGTCAACTGTGTATTATCTTAATTTATATCATTGAATATTTACATATAAGTATGTGAGCTCCATTTAAACTTTTGCCCTCCTGTGTCCTGCAGATAACAGGAACCAGCTGCTCCTAGTGACCCGCATTCGACTTGGACCATTCATAGAAAAAACAACAGAACTAATGTTAAGCCTCTGAGATTTCAGGGCTCTTCTTACTGTCCCTTCTAATTATAACAGGGACCAATAGTTTTCCATTTTAATTAATTTCATTATTATCTTTATGAAATGAGTATGATTGTGCCTAGCATGCACATGATTTATATCCTCAGAACTTCCTGTAAGCCCTTTTTCCAATTTAGAGTTTTTGGACACTAAATCCCACAGTAATACTTGGCAGCAACCAGACCCAGTCTGCAGCCCACCTTGTTTCTTTTTGCTGTGTCTTGGGTCTTTGACATGATGAGGAACACCTAGGGATACCTGCTCTAGCTTTGCATTTCCCTATGGAAAGGAAGACCCAGGCTTCAGTTGGGGATTCTGGGCCATTTTTGCCAGGGGACTCAAGGACCAAGAAAATGCTAAGCAACAGTTGGAGAATGTGAGCTCAATTGAGTAAGTCCTCTTTACACTGAGGACTCTGTCCCATGGTTAGAATGGAGGATGAGGATCAGAGTTGCTGCAAAGCCCCAGGCTCAAATCCAGATCCCCTTTTGCCTAGTTTTCAGTAGTTCTGGTGCTGGGCTCTGCTAGAAAGGAAATGCAGAGCTAAAATACACATTTCCAGATGTCCATGAACTTAAATTGTAGTGTGGTTACTGTTTGTAATGTTTGCATGGTTTCTATGTAATCCTTTTGGAGCAAATTACTATTGGAAATGAAATAAGGAAAAGGAAAATAGTTTAATAAGATGATAGTTACATAAGTGCACATCATTTTTTTTTTTTTTTTTGCTGTCCTTCGGTCATTGATTTGTGTCATTAATATTTCCTCTGAAATTATTCTCTGAATTAGAATTTTAGAAAAAATGTGGTTATAAAAGTGCCAGGTATGGTATACTCTCAGCTGCTCAATGGAGCTTAGTGCATAGAATTTCGTGGATCATACTTGGTTTTGAATGAAGGTAGATTTTGGAGTAATTAGTAATTATCAGTTTTTGTATAAAAAATATAAATTCAAATGGAAAAAAACCCTAGTTTCTGTTGAATGAACAGAATCAACATTTTCCAGATAAACCCTGTCCTTTTCCTGCTTTGTTACTTATCTTTGACCCATTCTTTTATACTCAACCCTCCACCACCTCACGCCCATCTCTGTTTGATTTTCCATATTCAGCTACCTACTTAGTTTCATAATTCTGCTAACTTGTGTTAAGATGTTCCCTTAGAGTGGTACATTTGCTTGGATATATATTTATTCTTGTATTTAAAAATTTGAGGTAATAAGTTTTAGGGAAACCCAGCTGAGATATCCTGCCCACTCTGTGTGATATTTGCATTTTATTCCAGGCATATCTGTAATAATCTCTTCAGAAAGTGGAAGCTATACTCCCACATGAGCAGAGAGTGCTAAATTTTTAATAACTTCCTTAGGGTTTTCATTTTTACTATGATACTTTCAGAGATTACAGTATAATTTAGGAATGAGAAAATGTTAGTGTTTTTTACCAGGAAGTGTTAAACTACCATTACAATCATTTGTCAGTCTTCTGTACTTTGATTTCCATATTTAAACATAGGTAAGCTTCTAAAACTACATCGAAGGGAAGATATCTAAATCTTGGTTTCTTCATTTCTGTAATAAAGGATAATGATAGTATTGCTTGTAATTTGGGGGTAAGGATTAAATGGAATTTTAACCCCTGTCATGCAGTTGAGTTCCTGGCTCAGATCAACTATTCATTACATTTTAGTTACTATTATTACACAGTTACTCTAAACATAGACAGTGATCTGTGTTGTCCATTAGGTTGGCTATTTGGAGGTTGATCACCAATTTGTATGTCAGATCCCCTTACAGACAAATTGGTTGTTACCCTGAATTATGCCAATAAGGCATTTAGTTAAAAGTGAAATTTGATAAACAGTACCATTGATAGATTGTTCAGTAATTAACTCTTTTATGAATGAAAAATACAGTCTAGCCATTTTAAGCCAATTACCTTAGGCCCTACTATTCAATATACAAAGCAATTTTATAAGGGACATGAATGCCATTGAATAACAAAATATCTGGCCATAACATACTACAACTCAAAGATTGTTCATATTTTAAAAATATTTTTTGGTTCACAATTCTCATTTTTTTTAATACCAATTTTCATTTTCCTTTCTCTTATTTTTCTGGTGGATGATATTCTATCTCTTCTGTTTTTGAGTCACATCTTCAAGCTTCATATGAGTTTCTTAAATTTTAATTTTGCTTTCTATGTAGCCTTAATTATTTCCTAGGTCATATTTTACTATTTCACTTATACAAGGATCTTAGAATTTTTAAAAATCTCATTTATAGAAAGATTTTCTAAGGATTATGGGATTCATGAATATTATAATTTTTATTGTGAAAATTATCAATTATACACAAAAGTAAAGTGAATTGGATGATCATTATGTACGTAACACATGGCTATAACAACTGTCATTTTGTTTATTTCTTTCAAGAAATATGTATTTTGAAGGATATACTGGTAATTTAAATATATGATAAAGTACATGAAATGTAAACATATAGTGCATCTGTGGCTCAGGAGAAAAAATTCTCAGTGTATCTTATTTCTTTTAAGGCCTCTGTAAAACATGACTAGTGATTAGCTGACCACTGAAGAAAAATAACACAAACTAATAATTGTCCTATGGCCTTGTCCAGCTACAAATTATATAGTCATCCTCAAAAACTATTGAGCATATGATTTGTAGGAGTCCTGAGCTAATGTCTAATTTTCAACGCACTTCCTTGGGCTTGTAAAGAAAAAAAGTTCACCAAATGCAAAGAAAAAATAATCTCTCCATCAGTGTGTAGAAGTTATACTTGTTTTATATTTCTAAGTGTAAAGAGTCTTCAGTGAGGAAAATCTGTTTTACTTTTACTAAATTAATCTAGATATTTATCAAAATAGCATAGTTCTTGCTCTTTTTATTTTAAATGAGGTATAATTAATATACAGTGTTTTGTTAGTTTCAGGTGTGCAGTATTTTCAACAATTGTATATATACATACATACTGGGGAACATATTTGCAAATCAAAAATTGAGCAAAAGCCTATAATTTCGGAATACTGAAATCCCTATGTCTCAACAATATGAAAACACAAAAATGAGTAAAAACTTGGGCATGTCACAAGAGAGTATATAAGGATGTCAAGTACATGAAAAGGTAACATCATTAATCACTAGAAAAAAGCAAATTAAAACCATAATGAGATACCACTACATACCTTCCAGACTGGCTAAAATTAAAAAAAAAAAATGCAGTACTAAAAGCAGATAAGAATATGAAACAAAATGTAACTCTTTTCTTTGTTGGTGTGAAAGCAACCTGCTTTCAACTATGCAGTAGTTTCTACCCTCTTTCCTCCAAATGACCCAGCAATCCCATTCCTGTGTATTTACCCAAGGAAATTAAAACTGTTGGTAACACTAAAACTTAGACATAATATAGGTAATAGTATTTGGTATTATAGGAGGATTTGTTCAACAGCTCTATGCAAAAGTGCCTAATAGGAATTTGCCAAAAATGGAATTCGCCTTCAGCAGGTGAGTGGAAAACTGTGGTACACCCATACTATAAAAATAAATAAACTGTTGATACACATGCAACAATATGGATGGATCTCAAGATCTTTCTTTAGAGTGATAAATGCCAGTCTCAAAGCTTGCATATTTAATGCTTCCATTCTAGAAAAAACATTGTAGTGATGGTAAACAATTGAGTGGTGCTGCGAGTCCTGACTGGAGGAGGGTGTGACTACAAAGGAATAACAGGAAGAAGTTTTCTGGGGGTGATGGAACAGTTTTGGATTTTGACTTCAGTGGTAGAAACATAAATATCTCCATGTATTAAAATTCATATGTAACAGTACAAAAAAGGAAGAGTCAATTTTATTGTATGATTTAAAGAAGTGCAAGCACACTTTCTTGCACATGTATAATCATTTTATGGTTTACGTAAGATCTAAAGGATGCTGAGTCCAAGTAAAGGAGACATCATGAACCGTAAAGGTTACCTTCAGTTAAAACAAAGGATTGTTGGGCGCCTGGGTGGTTCAGTGGGTTAAGCCGCTGCCTTCGGCTCAGGTCATGATCTCAGGGTTCTGGGATCGAGTCCCGCATCGGGCTCTCTGCTCTGCAGGGAGTCGGCTTCCTCCTCTCTCTCTCTCTTCCTGCTTCTCTGCCTACTTGTGATCTCTCTCTGTCAAATAAATAAATAAAATCTTAAAAAAAAAAGAAACAAAGGATTGTTGAATTTTTTAAATGAAGTAGTTAACAATCATTGTATATATATTATATAAATAATAGAATACTAAATAACTGATTTAAAAGAAAACATTTGCTCCAGAAATTCTCTCAGAAATCAAAAGAGATGATTAAGAGATGACCACAATAAATAAAAAGATAAAATGATGGAGACAGCTGTATGTAAACTGACAACAGAGCAGATGGAAGTAAAATCGTAAATGTAATAATAAACTACAATTTCCTAAACTAAGAAAGATTACACTTGTCAGATCAAAACAACAAGAAAAAAATTAAAAGAGATGCATATCCAATCTTACACCTGTGACACTTCTGAATTTCAAGAATAATAAATCTTACAGTATATTTAGTGTTGGAGGAGTAGCCAACTTCAAAGAAAATAAAAAAAAATCTACATTGTTACCTTTTACTTGTGATTTTGTTATGTGACGGGATATTCCATTATTTTGGTTGGTCCGAGTGTCTAATTGTAACATATTCCATTATGTTGGTTGATCTGAATGTCTAACAGAATCATATTCCTTTTTTTTTTTTGGTCCCTGTGATTGGTTCTGGAAGGATGACCTAACCTAGACCAGAATCATTCATAGAGCATTGGCCCTGGGAGCAATGACTGATTTAGGCTTGTTAAACTCAGAACAGAAGAAACTCAAGACTTTTGTTTTGAATGTGCCTAGTGCTGTGATGCTGTGAGCTTCAAAATTTCTATTGCAATCTTGCCATCATGCTGTTAATCAGCTTGAGGCTGAAGGTGACACACATCAAACAAAATCATGAAATGGATACTCTGACAGTGTTTAACCCAGAATTCACCTCTGAAGCAAGACTGCTCTTTGATCTTGAGTTCCATAAGTCAATGAATTTCTTCTCATGTTTAAGACAGTCCAGGCTGAATTTTCTCTTAAGTGGAATAAAATGCATCTTGCAGGATGAAACATTTTAATTTTCATATTTGTATTTCCTTTATTCCTTACAATTAAAAAGAAGTCAATACTTCAAATAATTTTTACCTATTTTCTTTAATAATTTTCAGTATCCATAGTTGATTGTATTTGTTCATGTAAATAAGATTCTATATTCCATAACTAAAGTTAGTATTATTTCTTTATATTCAAATTAATACATCATAATCATTTTTACTTCTTTACTCTGTGTGTTAAATATATGCTCTAAATCTACATTAGACCATTTTTTATTCCTTTATGATATTTTGAAAATGAATCGGGGAACCTTAGCTGAAAATATTCATGCAAATGTTGGTCTTACTATACATGGATTCAATTTCTGGATGATTTATTGACTATGTATATTGTATGTCATAAGAAAATGAACCACTAAATCTTTTGATATTTCCCCACCATACGGGAGGTCTAATGTGAATCCTTCAAAAGATTTATTTAATGTCTGAAAATTTTACTCATTTTAACTATTTACTTACTTTTTGATCTTGCGGCTAAAAATTTATATACCTTCTTATGAGAATTTTCAATAAACCATTCAGTAATTTAAAAAGTATATATGAGAAAACAATCTTATATTTATAACAAAGTATTGCTTAAGATAACTTCATAAATCCATTGCAACTTAGATCACTGTGTTCATTAGTGAGCAGATAAACAACACTTTTAACTCAATAGTGATTTTTAAAGTCAGAGTACAGCATAGAGCAGACAGAAATATAAAGCAAATGTAAATTATTAGGTTGAGTGTATTTATTCACCAAACCATTCTGATCAATGATAAGAAAATCAACAAAGAGTCACTGTTCAGAAAACTATCAGAATGCTGAAATTAAGATGCGAGACTTTGGTATCTAGAACCATAAATTTTTTTTAAATGAAGATTATGCTATATGATCAGATTACCTTAGTATGTATAAAATTGAATGTGTATATGAACTTTTTCTGATAACTGAACGTTAACAACAGGCTATCTGCATCTGTTGTTTGACATCATGAACTACATAACTACCTCACTGTCTCCACACGATAGACCACAATCACTCAAAAGTCAAATACTATAGTGGGGAAAAAAACAGTAGATTCACCATAAGTGGTTGGTGTAATATTGTAAAAAATCTTGATCCCTTACAGACATATATTCTAGACTTAGAAAAAAAAAATTATGTTTGTTTTTTTTTAACCCAGCTCTCTTCTTTTGGTTAAAGATTTTGTTTCTCATCTGTAAGTTATAAAAATGGTGAGAAAAAATGAGTACACTGTCTTCAGATTCATGTTCATAATTTATTCTCATTAACCATTGTTGATTAAAATTGAAATAAATGAAATGGCCACATAAGTATTACTGAAATTTATCTTAGAATTAATTTAAGTACATTATTTCTATAAATGTTCAGAACCTTAAATGAAGAGGCATGTTTGGGGGCACCTGGCTAGCTCAGTTAGTAGAGCATGTGACTCTTGACTTCGGGTTGTAAATTCATACCCCACATTAGGAGTAGAAATTACTTAAAAATAAAATCTTTAAAAAATAAATAAAGGAGCACATTTGTATTCCTAGAAAGACAGTTCAATAAAAACCTAAATCAAAATTTTATATTTTTTAAATAAATATATATTACAAATATAAAATGTAAGTATATGGTGATATATATTTTATATATTACATATAAATGATATTTGTAGGTAGGCATAAAATCAACTTTATTGCCAGTATTCCTATCAATATAATTTATATTTTAGAGATACATTTCTTTTCTTTAGAGAATAACATATTTATCTGATTAAAAAGTACATAATATTGTGAATAATTTGGGAAACAAAGTGGAATAAAGAAATTAAAAATATTGACTGATGAATGGATAAATATATAAGATGAAGGGCTAGTAAGACAAATACAACACACACACACACACACACGAATATTACTCAGCCATAAAAAAGAATGAAATTGTGCCATTTGCAACAATGTGGATGGAGCTAGTGAGTTTTGCTAAGCAAAATAAGTCAGAGAAACACAAATACTTTATGATTTCACTCATATGTGGAATTTAAGAAACAAAACAAATGAGCAAAGGGAACAAAAAGCTACAAACTGAGAAACAGATTTTTTTTTTTTTTTAAATTTTGGAGAGGTCTTCTCATTCTGCGTATTTTCTTTTTTTTTCTTAATTTAATTTTGTTTTTTTCAGTGTTTCAAGATTCATTATTTATGCACCACACCCAGTGCTCCATGCAAGACGTGCTCTCCCTAATACCCACCACCAGACTCACCCATTCCCCCACCCCCCTCCCTTCCAAATCCCTCAGTTTGTTTCTCAGAATTCACAGTCTATCATGGTCCATCTCCCCCTCCAATTTCCCCCAATTCACTTTTCCTTTCCTTCTCCTAGTGTCTTTCATGTTATTCCTTGTGCTCCACAAGTAAGTGAAACCATATGATAATTGACTTTCTCTGCTTGATTTATTTCATTCAGTGTAATCTCCTCCAGTCCTGTCCATGTTGATAAAAAGATTGGGTATTCATCCCTTCTGATGGAGATGTAATATGCCATTGTATATATGGTCCATGTCTTTTTTATCCATTTGTCTATTGAAGGGCATCTTGGCTCTTTCCAGAGTTTGGCAATTGGGGTACATATGGCCTTTCTTTTCACTACACCTGTATCTTTGGGGTAAATACCCAGTAGTGCAATTGCAGGGTTATAGGGTAGCTCTATTTTTAATTTTTTGAGGAATCTCCACAGTTTTCCAAAGTGTCTGCACCAACTTACATTCCTACCAATAGTGTAAGAGGGTTCCCCTTTCTCCACATCCTCTCCAACACTTGTTGTTTACTATCTTGTTAATTTTGGCCACTCTAACTAATGTAAGGTGGTATCTCAATGTGGTTTTGATTTGAATCTCCCTGATGGCTAATGATGATGAACATTTTTTCATGTGTCTGTTAGCCATTTGTATGTCTCCTTTGGAGAAGTGTCTGTTTATGTCTTCTGCCCATTTTTTGATGTGATTGTCTGTTTTTTGAGTGTTGAGTTTGAGGAGTTCTTTATAGATCTTGGATATCAGCCCTTTGTCTGTGGTGTTATTTGCAAATATCTTCTCCCAATCTGTGGGTTGCCTCTTTGTTTTGTTGACTGTTTCCTTTGGTGTGCAGAAGCCTTTGATCTTAATGAAGTCCCAAAAGCTCATTTTTGCTTTTGTTCCCTTTGCCTTTGGAGACATGTCTGAAAGAAGTTGCTGTGGCCAATTTTGAAGAGGTTACTACCTATGTTATCCTCTAGGATTTTGATAGATTCCTGCCTCTTGTTGGGGTCTTTTATCCATTTTGAGTTTATCTTTGTGTATGGTATAAGAGAATGGTCGAGTTTCATTTTTCTATACACAGCTGTCCAGTTTTCCCAGCATATTTATTGAAGAGACTGTCTTTTTTTCCACTGGATATTTTTTCCTGCTTTGTCAAAGATTATTTGGCCATAGAGTTGTGGGTCCATATCTGGGCTCTCAACTCTGTTCTACTGGTCTATGTGTCTGTTTTTGTGCCAGTACTATGCTGTCTTAGTGATCACAGCTTTGTAGTAAAGCTTGAAATCAGGCAATGTGATGCCCCCAGTTTTGTTATTATTTTTCAACATTTCCTTAGCAATTTGTGGTCTCTTCTGGTTCCATATAAATTTTAGGATTGTTTGTTCCAGCACTTGAAAAATGCTGGTACAATTTTGATCGGGATGGCATTGAAAGTATAGATTGCTCTGGGCAGTATAGAGAAACTAACTCTAGGGAACAAACTGATGATGACCAGAGTGGAGGGAGGTATAGGTGAACTAGGTTATGGAGATTAAGGGAGTGCACTTATGATGAGCACCAGGGGTTGTATGGAAGTGCTGAATCACTGTATTGTACACCTGAAACTAATATTACACTGTATGTTAACTGGAATTTTAATAAAAACTTAAAAATCATTTATTCACTTAGCTACAGATAACATCAGTTCAGATTTTAGTTGATATTCTCAGAGTTTTTTAGAAGCCAATTCATTTCTTAATTGATAATACACCTTGTATGAATAAAAATATAACCATTTGTCAAAAGAGTGGGTTCTTTTCAAAATTATTTGATCTAGTTAGAATGATTGAAATGACATTGGTGAAAACTTAGAGAAAGTAGAAACAGGGGTAATTTCTTTTCAAACTTGTGAGTTAGAAGAATGATCATTTCTTTCAAGAGGATGTTTTATGTGTACATGTATGGTTATGCATACATAACTCAGGGGTATACATTTCTATTAATTTAAATTAATTGTTCAATGGTACTAATGACTAGAATCACAAATATGAAAATCTGCATGGCTGGATAATTTCCTTTGTGATAGAGCCCAGATACTTGGATCTTAGCTAGTTTCTGTGATTTGCCAGCAATTTTTGGAGTTAACAAGGAGGGTCCTTGTTGGTTGACTGGTGGTACTAATGAGAGACTGAGAGTCCATTTTATATAATTGTGTATATTTTCAAATGTAGAACTATTCAGAGAGTTCAGCCTGCTGAGAGGAAAGCTGTTGGAACAATGCAGTTGTTGATTTTGCGCATGTTTGAGAATTATTAGTGCAATAGTTCTTTTTCATATTGGTTTTACAAAGTTAGTCTCTCAGAAATTTCATTTGACTAGCTGGAGTGAGGAATGAGGATTATTTCTGAAGAGAAAGTGTATTTTGGAAAAACAAAGTTATTTCTACTTTGTTTTGTTTTCTTAAATAATAAATAACCTAGAAAAAGGTGTCAACCATTGCCACCACTATAGGCTTATAAAAACTAGAGGGAAGGGGAAGATTGGAAAATGGAGGGGCACCTGGGGGGCTCAGTTGGTTAAGTGGCTGCCTTTGGCTCAGGTCATGATCCCAGGGTCCTGGGACAGAGACCTGAGTTGGGCTCCCTCCATGGTAGAAACTTCTCCCTCTGCTCTCTCTTTGTCCCTCTCCCTCCCCCTTCTCACCCATGCATGCTCTCTCTTCTCTCTCATACAAACACTCGCTCTCGCTCTCAAATAAATAAAATCTTAAAAAATAAAGATTGGAGAACAGAGGGAGTTTAGTGTAGTCTTTTGGGATTAAAGTAATGAATATTAATGCCAAATAATGCATGTGGGACAGTAAAGGAAGCCAGGGATCCAGCATGAAACTATAGAAAATGAATAGATGAGAGAAAATAGATAGTAAATTGCTACCATAAGAGACATGATTACAGGAAGGAAGGAATATCAAATAAGACTGTTCAAAGCTGCTTTTCTCAGCAAGTTTCTCATTTAAAGGGTGAGAATGAGTTCTGTTTTCCACAGTCCATATCATACTAAAAACTTGAGGACTGTTTAATTCTAAGTATTGTTTAATATTATTGAAAAGCGAACATATAGGTTTTGAAGAAAAAAGACTTAGTCTCCAGGAGCTTTCTTTAGCAATTGGTGGATCTCAACCTTGACTGCCCATTAGAATTACCAGGGGTGATTCTAAAACTCCAGTGCCCATGCCATACTCTAGTCTATTTAAGTAAGAACCTTCAGGTTATTCTGTGGGTTCAGGGTCCCGTGTTTTTTGTTTTTTTTTAAGTTCTCCACTGAATCCAGGGTGCAATTACATTTGCAAATCAAGGCACTAGAGTGGTATTTCTCAAGGTGCGGTGCTCAGGCTTCTTACCTCAGAATCATCCCAGAACTTAATAAATACATTCCTGAACTGAACCCTAACTGTCTTGAATCAGAATAATGGTGGTGAGGAAAGGGAGACTGCATTTTTTAATAAGCAGATATTTTTAGTTGTATCTATATTAATTTGGGCAAAGAAAAGGACAACTAAATGAATTGGGTAAATTGAATAAATTTAATCTTCTTAAAAATTTTTTTTCCAAAGAAAATATTACAAATAATTTTTTAGGACAATAAAAATATTCTGTTAAGTAGAACTCTCTTTCTCAAAAATATAACTAATGTGTATTTATGTTATCAAGTTTTACAAAACCTCTACAAGATAGTTCCTAGCACCAATTAAACTCAGAGAATATCAATGCACCAAATTACAGAATTCAGATGTAGTAATGGAAAATGGAACCAAGATATGATTTTGTCTTATTAAATCTTAATCTTGTGCTTTATCTCATTAGGAAAGTCTCCCTAGTTTCTGTGTGGTCACCATATCCTAGCATCTTCTTTATTTCTTTCTTATAATCTATCTTTACTGTTATTTGCTGCAAACCACTCTCCTTTGTCAGCACTCCAGTGTCTTCCTTTCAGTCTTAGGACTTGATGTCTATAATATCATCACTCAATGTGTTGTCTCTGGTAATCACCTGAGTTCAAATTCGAGACTAGAGAGGAAAAGAGCTACGAGAGATCTAGATATCCTATTTTTCCAAGAATTAATTTTGCAGCCACTGAATTTACAGAAATTCAATTTCAGTGACTTTAATCACTACTTCACTTACAACCATGGTTAAAACTTAGGCTTTGTTGTTATTTAAAATTCAGTGTTCATTGTCTTTCCCATTCCCAAAACACACAATCAAGTCTTTTAGTGTAAAATTATAGTCTTTCATATTACTGTTTTGTAATAGCTAAAAATAATGCCTGCTTTATGGGACAAAAACGTAATAATAGGTGTTGCCCAGGGTTTTCTTTTTAATTTTTCCTTTCTTTATTATTATTATTTTTTTTAATTTCCATCCCTAAAATATTTCTCATTTCTTTGGAGTTTACACAATATTTTTATTATGGTTTCTCATTACTCAGCAATCACATCCCATTCTACTAATCCATGATCTGCTTCTGGCTCCTGTTGATTCCCTAACCTGCTAAACTTCATGGTTAATTTATCTAGCATTTTTCAACCAGCACTACTTCACTCCTTGACTTGGCATCAGTTTTTTCTTTCATCATCAGCCTCTAGCACATGTAAACCCAGCTGCCAGATTTCCTCAGTCCTGGCTGGAAGCTCTCAGGTGTGTTTGGAATGAAATAACCTAACCTGAAGAAATCTTTTCACAGCTGGGTTGCTCTAAAACCTTCATTTTAAAAAATCATTCTCCTTTAAAATTAGCCTTACTATATAGTTACCATATTCTTCCATTCTCTTTTCAAATTCTGTCAGTTCTTTCATGTCCAGGAAGTTTCCTATGATCCCAGCCAATCCTAAACTACTTTTCCTTGTACTGTAGTTTTTTTTTTTGTTTTTGTTGTTGTTGTTGTTGTTTTTAATCTGGAGGCACTTCCTTTTAGATTCGTTTCTATTCTTATCTCTTGTATTAGAATGTAGGTTCTCCCAAAGTAATGATAATTTCTGTTCAACCTTAATACTTCTGCATGCAGATCCCATTACTTTCATAGATGATGTTTTAGAACAAAATGGTCAAGTGAATGGATGGGTTAAAGCGAGGGCTGAGAATTCTAATTCTCTTCTGTGGAAAAAACATAGAAACATAGTCTTTCATATCAACACCTGATTTCCACATGCAGGTGTAATTGACATTATTACATCCAACTTATTGCAAGTTGATTAAGTAAAAACATTTATATGGCCACAAATTCATGAATGGCAGTCTGAGGAGCTTCATGGACCCTTTCTGCAAAATAACCATATTAGTGAAAAATTTTAGAACAGCAATTTAGAATCTCTGGAAATTGTCTCAAGGTCATAAAGTGAATTAGAAATATTTATTCAAGGAAATTCAATAAATATTAATGAAAGCAGTGAGAGTCTATGGCTGTTGAAGCCAGGACCCACTCTCCTAGGCAACTCCCATTTCTCTCCTGCCTAACTCATGATGATGGAAACTCACCATTGATGGATGCAGCCAAGAACGGTGTTCTCTTTCTTCCAAATTCTAAGTTGAGGGCTGTGGTATCTCCCCATGAACGGCAAACTGCTGACACTTCTTAATTTTCACAGTTCTATACTGCAAAAGCTCTCTTCCAGAGAGCAGCTGCTGAGAGGTATAAGGCTCTCTTCCTTCAATCAACTTTAACTTGTAGGGTGAAATTTCTATGCTGGGGCCTCATGTCAAAATCACTAAACCCCCAGTCATTCACTTTAAAGCTCATTTGTAGAGAGGGGTTTCCACATCTGGAGAATCAAGCAGAGGGGATTAAAAGCTGCAGCTCCCACCGAGTCCCATGCCTGTAGAGAAGAGTCATTCCAAGAGAGCAGACCAATCCTGTCTCTAGCTCAGGAACAGTGGTAGAGGTTTTGAACAGAGGATGGAGACTGACTTAAGAACAGAGTTAGGAAGTTTTTCCTAATGGAACAGATATTATTTGGAACAGAGTGAGGAAGTTCAAGTTTAATGGCTTCTTTGAAGAAAATGGAGATTTGGGGAGTAAACAGTTAAGACGAAAGTTTCTTCATGAGAGCAATAAGCTAACCCTTAGTTGTGCTAGAGTTTACCAAAGAGAATCAGGGAAAAATAAGGCTAGGAAGAGCCCTCCTGTCATGAGAAAAAAAATCTCTTAAGACTGGCCTCAAACAAATTTAATAAAGATACAAATTTAATAGGATCATACTATGGAGCAATTTATGCCCCAGGGTATTGTCAAAAATAATAGAGTAATCAGCCAGCAGTCAGTGGAGGCTAAGAGCTCCCTGTGATACCAACAAAGGCAGGTAGCTTAATAGAGCAATCAGAAAATGGAATAGTCAAAGAGACACTAAGACCACTGCCATCATAAGGTTAATGTGCACATCTCCAAGGCATTGGATATGATTCTAGAGTTCAAAAAAAAAATTGATTTTGACAGTTTTTGCAAGCTTGTTCACTGCTTTATTAAAGGTACAGAGTTTTGGATCTTCCTACTCCACCATTTTCCTGTCAGAGTCCATCAGTCAATTGATTTTTTGACAGGGATGTCAAGACAGTTCAATGGGAAAAGGAATAGTCTTTTCAAAAACTGCTACTTTTAAAATCATATATAAATAATAAACTATAGAATTTTCAGAGGAAAATATAAGAGTAAATCTTAATGACCTTGGATTAGGGAAAGTGGTCTTAGAGATGACATCAGCATTATAAGCAATCAAAGAAAGAAAATTGGTGAGTTGAACATCAAAATTAAAAACCTTTCTGCTTCAAAGGGTACTGTAAAGAATGTGAAAAGACAACTCATAAGGTGGGAGATAAGATTTACAAATCCTATATCTGATAAAGGATTTGTATCCAAAATGTATCAACAGCACTTCCAGTTCAATAATAACCCACTTATATAATGGAGAAATGTTCTGAATAGATGTTTCTCCAAAGAAGATATACAAATGTCCAATAAGCCCATGAAGAAAGGATCAATATCATTAGCTACCAGAAAAATGCAAACCAAAACCACAGTGAAATACAACTTCACACACAACAGTTATAATGAAAAAAGATAGTAAAAATTGTTGGCGAGAATATGAAGACATTAGAACCCACATACATTTCTGATGGGCACAGGAAATGACGCAACCACTTTGGAAAACAGTCCAGCTGTGCCTTAAAAAGTTAAACACTGAGCTCCCTTAAGACTCAGCAATCCCATGCCAAGGTGTATACCCAAAAGGAAGGAAAATATATGTCTACACAAAAACTCCTACATGAATGTTCATTGCACCATGACTTATGGTAGTCAAAACAAGCCTCCTCAGCATATCTGTGCTATGTTTTGGGAGTTTTGATAAAATATTATCACTGGTGTCTTGGCTTTTATGGACCTAAAAGAGCAAATGAATTCTTTATTTTCTCTTTTTCTTTTCTACCTCTCTTGTTCCCTCTTTTCCCCAAAGTTCATTAAGAACTCCAAGTGTGTAGTTATTGAAGAATTATTGAAATTATTATTAAAGCAAAGTGACTTAACTATTTTAAGGCAATCTACAAACAAAGGCATGTTAGTAAATTTCTTTATAGAGTAGTGCTGAGAAAACGCAACGTATGTCAGAGAAGAATGATGGAAGCTGCTGTGTGCTTCCTCTAAGATCTGTAAGAGCAGTTGCTGTTGTTGTTGAGTATGAAAGAAGCAATATGGGTTCACAGAATAAAATATAGGGTTAGACTCATGAATCAAGTCATGATATATGACATTTTGCCAAGAATTTTCTGGAGGATCCTAAAGAAAGTGGCAGGGTTGGATCAGAATTGCTGAACTGGGGATTCCTAATGATAAATTTAACATATTTTTAAAGGACATTTGAAGAGATTTGTTAAATATTAGATTTAAAGATACCAAAAGTACCAGGATTGGTTTGATAGGCTTTGTCCATGTATGTTTGTGAAATGATGCATATTCCTAGTGAAAGATAACATTGTGATTTTCAATTGATTGGGAATTTGTAAAAATCCTATAATATTAAGAAGTCTTTGTATTTAGCAGCAGTTTTCTTTGATGGAGAAGCAGTTTAGATGTGCTAGAGGGAAAATAAAGCTGGTGACATTAGCAAATATTTCAGACAGATACTTTTTGCCTCAACATCAGACAGATAATAAAAATGATCCTGGTTTACAGTTCTTTACCAATGTATGTTTTTTAAAAGTAAGATGAAAGAAGCCAATGTTGGATAGTTGATGCAGGGAGAGTCTGTAACCATATCTACTGGAGATTCAATCAAAGGATATGAGTTAACATTCAATAATCAACACATGTATTTCTTCATGCACTATTAACATGATATGATTTTGATGAGCAGTTTTTAAGATTTCCATTCTCATTTTCTTCTCCTACTGCTTAGAAGGCTTAGTGACTCTGGGATGATGGCTAGTTTTCTGTTTCCAATACAAATAGCCATAAGCACTTGAGGCTCCCATGCAATTGCATGTATAGCCCTTATGGCCCAGCTGAATTGGTTTGCTGTGCATTTGTGCTCTTGTCATAGAAACCCTTAGGTTCAGTCATTTTAACTGAGTAGGCCAAGGGGATATTACGATTTCTTTAATCATGGAGGTATTTGGCGATGATCTGTACCATTAAAAAAAAAAAATTCGGACTAGTTGCTTCCCTGTAGACCAGCATCTTCTATATGTCCAGTTTTATATTTATGTTTTATTTTTTTTAAAGATTTTATTTATTTATCAGAGAGAGAGAGGGGGAGAGAGCGAGCACAGGCAGACAGAATGGCAGGCAGAAGCAGAGGGAGAAGCAGGCTTCCTGCCAAGCAAGGAGCCCGAGGTGGGACTCGATCCCAGGACGCTGGGATCATGACCTGAGCCGAAGGCAGCTGCTTAACCAACGGAACCACCCAGGCATCCCTATATTTATGTTTTTACTGAGAATGTTTAGAGAAAGAAGTCTACTACTTCCCCAAGGTTTCTCACTGTCAACCGCTGGTTTTCTGCTGTTCTCCCTCACTCCTGGTATGCTGATACTACTCATATGACTACTAAGTACTACTGTTGTAGTAATGCTGTTTGATGTGACAGTGATGAAACCTGTCTCTGTTCCCTCTTGGCCTCACAATCACTAACGGTGCACCATCTACTTCACTGAGGACCACAGCTCTTTCTGCCCCTGAAGAAAAGGAAGGTGTTTCTTCTAGACTTTCTTACCTTGAAGTGATTATAATTTTTAACCAGCTTTCTCAGCAGCCTCCCAAATTATATTTTTTAGTGGACACTTTTTTGAGAAAATTATTCCTAATTTCCCAGAGCTTAAAATGGTAAGGGTTGGATTTAGTGGGAATTTGTCTCGTAACAAGGATTATATTTTATAACAATCTCAGTCTTGAAATAGGTTTTTTCTTCTTTGTATTGGAGTGTACTTCTTCTTTTTTAAGTGGCACCTTTCCCAACAACTGAATAATGTTTTGGAATAGTATTTTACTCACCAACTAAAGTTAAGAACTTTAGTCTCATTTTCCAAGAAATGTAAAGTCCTCTACACTAGCTCCTGAGGGAATTGAGGCATCTTCATACAAAGAGTCTTTTGTATCCCAAATACTTATTTGGAATGTGCCAGCCACTATAGAAGATATACTCAAAACCACAATTTCTGCTGCTGCTGCTGTGTGTGTGTGTCTGTGTGTTGTGTATGAGTGTGAATCAAATGATCCTGTTTTTATCTTATTATATTATGCTTTCTATCTTATTTTTTCTTTTCATTTGAGTATAGTTGACACATACTGTTAAATTAGTTTCAGTGGCACAAACTTCGTGATTTGACAAGTTTATGCATTATGCTGTGTGTACCACAAGTATAGTTACCATCTGTCCCATTACATCACTATTGCAATGTCATTGTATTCCATATGCTCTGCTTTTTATTCCTGCGACTAACTTATTCTATAGCTGGAGGCCTATTTCCCCTCAGCTCCTCAGCCATTTTTCCCAACCCCCACTTCCCTCCCCTCTGGAAACCATCAGTTTGTGTATTTATAGCTCTGATTCTGCTTTATTTGTCTTTCTCAGTCTGACTTATTTCACTTAGCCTAATATCCTCTAGGTTGATCCATATTGTCTCAAATGACACATTCTCATTCTTTTTATGGCTCTATAATATTCCATTATATACATATGAAATCGTCTTTATCCATTCATCTATCAATAGACACTTATGTTGCTTCCATAGTTTGGCTATTGTAAATAATGATGCAGTAAACATAGGGGTCCATATATTTTTTCGAGTTAGAGCTTTCTCTGGGTAAATACCCAATAGTGGAATTATTAGAGCATACGGTATTTCTCTTTTTTTAAATTTTTTGAGGAAACTCCATACTTTTT
The DNA here is from genome assembly GCF_022355385.1 of Mustela nigripes. Classification (NCBI taxonomy): domain Eukaryota; kingdom Metazoa; phylum Chordata; class Mammalia; order Carnivora; family Mustelidae; genus Mustela; species Mustela nigripes. Next base: position 44,792,238 of record NC_081565.1, on the reverse strand, counting down.
TCCACAGTGGCTGTACTAATTTACATTCCCACAAACATTGCACAGAGTTCCTTTTTCTCTATATCCACTTGTTCTTTCTTGTGTTTTTGATGTTAGCCATTCTGACAGATGAGAGGTGATACCTCATTGTGGCTTTGATTTACATTTCCTTGATGATGAGGGATGCTGAGCATTTTTTCATGTGTTTGTTGACCATTTGTGTGTCTTCTCTGGAAAAATGTCCACCCAGGTGCTCTGGTCATTTTTTAATTGGGTGGTTTGTTTTTTTGGTGTTAAATCATATAAAGTCTTAATATTTTTTGATTGTTAATCTTTTATTGGATGCATCATTTGTGAATGTTTTCCCATTCAGGAGGCTACTTTCTTCTTTTTTTGACAGCTTCCTTTCTGTGCAAAAGCTTTTTATTTTGATGCAGTCCCAATAGTTTATTTTTGCTTTTTTTCTCCTACCTATGGAAACATATCTAGAAAAAAACGCTGCTATGGCTGGTATCAACGAAATAACTGCCTGTGTTCTCTTCTAGGATTTTTATGATTTAGGATTCATGTTAGGTGTTTCATCCACTTTGAGCTTTATTATTGTGTATGGTGAGAAAGTAGTCCAGTTTCATTCTTTTGCATATATCTGTGCAGTTTTAGTAGGAACCATATATTAAAAAGACCCTTTTCCCTATTGTATTTTCTTGCTTCCTTTGTCATAGACTGACCGTATAGACATGGGTTTATTTCTGGGCTCTCCATTCTGTTCCATTGATCTGTGTGTCTGTTTTTTGTGCCAGTACCACACCATTTTGATCATTACAGCTTTGTAGTGTATCTTGTTATCTGGGTTCCTGCTACCTCCAGCTTTGTTCCTTCTCAGGATTGCTTTTGATCTTTGGGGTCCTCTGCGATTCCATACACATGATTTATGCTTTTATTCTAGATCGTTATGGAGGATTTTGGCCAATTCCTCAGGCAGTTATTTAAATCAGGCCCAAGATACTCTTATGACAGAGAAAAGGGAAGACTGTCAGAGGTAGCAACCTGGAGACAGACTTGGTGACAAAGAAGTAGATCACGAATGGAAGATGAAGCCCAAACACCTTTGTGGGAGAGATAAATGTTGGTTCCGGCATAAAGTACAGTTTTTTTTGTCACCTGAAAAATGTAATGTCCCACCTAAATTTATAAGAAGGACTACTTGTGGCTGTCAGGAAGAATCATTGAGGACTGGAAAATGGACAAAGGAGACAATAGGGCTTACTGAGTTCTTTGAATGACTTTCTATTATCCAGTCTATTTTAATCTATTTGGGAGTTAGAGGGTAAGCTGTGGGAAACTGATCACACTGAACATGATCCTGGACCATAAAAATTAATAATGAGTTTTGTCCAGTATAGAATATTAATCCCTCCAACTTAAATTCTCATTTGAACTAGTCTTAACAGTCTATTAGTTCTCTTATTAATTAATAAGTTAAAGAAAATATTTGACATGGTTCGTTTTATATTTGTACAAGAGTCATGATTTCACTTCTTCTGAAATCATAATTCACAAGGACTGTGAATGAATTTTGATTCTTTTATTCTTTGACCCTTTTAGACTGCTTTGAAACTGCCATACTTCATACCAAAAGACTGTGATTATATTCACAGTAATGGACAACATCTAAAAAATAAAAAAATCAGTGGAAATTTTTAATTTAAAAGTTTAACTACTTTGTCCTTGAAACATTAAATGTTAGCTCATTGTAAAACTTCTGTAAATAGCAAAGGAGATTTTAAGTTAATTCTGCAAAATTATTCAAAAATTTCAAACCATTTTTCTGGAATTATGACTCTCCTAGTCTGCACAACTGATCATTTTTCAAAAGAGACTATGGACTCTGAAAAACAATCTGAGGGGTTTGAAGTGGCAGGGGGGTGGGAGGTCGGGGTACCAAGTGGTAGGTATTATAGAGGGCACGGATTGCATGCAGCACTGGGTGTGGTGAAAAAATAATGATACTGTTATGCTGAAAATAAATAAATTTTAAAAATTTTAAAAAAAAGTCTTTGAAAACATTAATATTTTGATTTAATGAAATGTGATCAATAAAGTGTTATTGTCCATTTAACTTAGAAAATGGTTATTTTTTTATGACCATGGTTTTTGTGTTTTTTTTTTTTTCTTTTTGGTAAGATTTTATTTATTTATTTGAGAGAGAATGAGAGAGTGAGCAAGAAAACATGGTAGGGGGCAGAAGGAGACACAGACGGCCCACTGAGCAGGAAGCCTGATACGGGACTGATCCCAGGACGCTGGGATCATGACCTGAACCCAAGGCAGAGGCTTAACTAACTAAGCCACCCAGGCACTCCCATAATGGTTATTTTTAATGTTATTTTTTTAAATTGCAAAAGAGACACATTTTCATAACTTATAAAATACTAAAATATTTAAAGAAGAGAATAAAAATTTCTCAACCAGGAATAGTAAACAAAATAATCATTTTAAAAGATTGTTTTTCACACTGCTTTCATAGGCTACATATGCACACACATGCACATATATACACGTATATACATACGTGTGTATATATAGATATACACACACAATTATCTGCAACTTAACTGACTTTTCATTTAGCTAGTATATGAATTTTTCTGTATGCAAATAACACTTTGAAAATATAATTTTTAATAATAGTGTAATATTCTAAATGTTATATTTAATTATTCTTCCTTTGTTCAATACTTTGTATATTTTCAGAACTATAATTATAAATTTATGCTATGATGATCACTAAAGATCACTGATGATTTTTCAAGGATATTTACTTGGACTTCCAAACAGAATTGCCTCTTCAAAAAGTGTTTCCGTTTTTAAGACTCTTGATCTGTATTTTCAAATTATCTGAAGAGAGGGTACCAATTTATAATCCCAGCACAGACTAAATGTCTAATAAGCATAAACCACATTTTTAGGGATGGCTGGCGTTTTCTGTATACATATAAACCCACATCCATACGTAAACATTAATAGTTATCTTGGTGATCAGGAAGTTACTATTTAGAGTAGTAGAACAGTAGAGTAGTAGAACAGTATCTACTATTTAGAGTAGAAGTCTAATAAATATTCTTAAATTTTATAGGTTCCCTGACATTGTGTTATTTTTTAATACCTTTAAGCATGAAAGAAATGTGCTAAAGCTAGGCTGGTATAAAACCAAATTTACGAAATGTATATAACTGACACTACTTTTAAATAATTCTTAGTATCCTCTTTACTCATCTTAGGTAAACATTTCTAAGTTCTGGGTAAAGCCTTGCCTTTCCTGTAAATGTCACTTAATACATAAAAGGTTCTTGGACTTGGTCAGATTTAGGATGAAATATGCTACATATAATTCCTAAAGTGCTGGCTGTTTCATATCTACATGCCTAAATCATTTTATTATCCGCTTAATAGCAGAACAAATTAGTCATCCTCTCTGATTCTGGTGCACATTATGCTGAGACATGCCCACCCTAATATGCTTTCTGATAAAGTAAATGCTCACCCTGTCAGAGCACAAATCTTATTTGGGCTTCAGGAAAGTCAAGGGAGAGAGAGAGAGCTGAGTCTGCAGTAGGATTGCTTACTCGAGGAGAACTGAGATTTATTAGCTGACTTCATTAAATATATGGAAGACCCCAGTACTCAAGGTTAGAAAATTAGGATGCAAACATGAAACCTCTGTATGAAATGAAACAGGTAGCAAAAACCAGAAAGATATATCTTTGCATTTCATACAAGTAAGGAAGGAGGGCTTATATTAAAGCAAATGCTCTAGCTAGCTAAATGAAATGGTATGCTTTTCAGTTATTTGCTTGGTTCAGTAATCTGTAAGTATAAGATAAGTAACAACACTAATTAAATCTCAGAGAGATCTATGGTTGTTGATAAACATGAAATGAAATCTCAGCCCCAATTGCATATTGCTTTATTCATATACAACTTTTTAAAACTCATTTAGAGTATGTAGTTTAACAAAGAAAATTTAGCATCCTCAGTATTTCTATGCAAAGGATTTATCTACCCAATGGTAAATATGTTTCAACTTGGAATAAAAAGATGTATGCTACATTTTAATGTAATGTTATTGAAATGGACATTTATAGAAATTGTGTTTTTATATTATCAAGAGATTTTCATTCAAGAAGTTAAATAAGTAGGTGGTTAAAATGATGTTTATGTTTTCTTTTTTGTTTATTTCCCAATTTTGTGCCTTAAAATTGTTTATGGCCATGAGTCAGTTTTTCATAATTTTTGAAAAAAAAGTGTACATTCTGTCACCTAAAAATGCTGTCATTATCTGCCCCCTTCTTAGTCTCTTAATACTGTAGTTTGGGCATGAAAGAATAACTTTGTTGATAGCTGTAGCATTAATTTGCGTTTGAATTGGAAAAAATGACCAAAGTGGAGTTTGAGAACAGAGCAACTAGAATCTAGAGAGAGAATATCAGCATTGTGGGGTTCTAAAGTAGGAAAAGTAAAGTAACTTTTCCAGAGAAAGCATGGTATTGCCAAATTGTTGAACTCCAAATCTATATTCTTTCCAATATGTTTTTTCCAAATCAAGAAAGCAGGTGGGGAGACAGAATTTATGTTAGTGAATTCTTAGTAGAAATGGGGTAAGAAACAGGGATCAAGTGATAGGACTGAAAAGAAAAAAAATCCACTGGGAATAGGCATGAGATAAGAGTTTATAGATGCAGCTAAATTCATGTAAAATAGCAAGTGATCACGATTACATTCTTTACATCTTCCTTATGTATAGTTTCCTTTCTGGTTTAGAAGAAGCTTGTCTACACTAGACACGATATACAGTTCCTTCCATTTGGCAACCTAGTTCATTACACACAGAAATAACGAAAAGCCTTCTAAGGAGGATGCTGAAGAAGCCAGTTGAGAAGGGCTTTTAGAAGGCGATTTTTTTGGTGCTGTGTTTATTTTGGGTTCTCACAGTAGTTTGGGTGGAAAAGGTTGTGTCCAACTCACTTCAAACTATGTTAGAAGGGCTTTGAGGAGATAAATTATAGAACCATGAGAGACTGTGAACTCAAAAAGAGAAACAAACTGAGAGTTTTGGGATGGGGAGTTGGGTGAGCCTGGTAGTGGGTATTATGGACAGCATGTTATTGCATGGAGCCCTGGGTGTGGTGCATAAACAATAAATTTTGGAACACTGAAAAAAAAATTTTTAAAAAAAGAACCCCTAAATTGCTTCTAAGTTTGAAAGATATAGTCATTGATATTTCACAGTTAACTGTAAAGAAGAGCACCTCTCTGGTGGATTAAGAGCATTTTATAGAAACACTATCAAGGGAGAGCTTCACTTGAACCAAATTTGAACCACACAAGAGGGATCTGGCTTTAGGTTATCCTAGAATGAATTTTGCTAAAGATAACTGTCTGAAAGGACAAAGAATATCCAAAGACTGGTACAACATTAAAATCTTGAGCCTGGGGCTCTTGGGTGGCTCAGTGGGTTAAGCCTCTGCCTCCGGCTCAGGTCATGATCTCAGGGTCCTGGGATTGAGCCCCGCATCGGGCTCTCTGCTCAATAGGGAACCTCTCTCTCTGCCTGCCTCTCTTCCTACTTGTGATCTCTTTTTCTGTCGGATTAATAAATAAAGTCTTAAAAAAAAATCTTGAGCCTAAGGAAGAGCCATGCATGGCCATTCAGCATGGTCATGCTTTAGGGAAGCATCAGTAGAAGATTTTTACTGAAGGAGAAAAATGTTCCACTAGACTTAAATAATGTCAGTTGTCTGTTGACATCCAGATGGCTCCAATAACAGATTAGAACTTACCAGCCATGTGACAGAGTCCTCTTAATCTCTAATGCTTTCTTCCCTTGGGTCTAATCTTGGAAGAATCAAGGAAGAGTATGTAGAATAAGGTAGTCAGTTGAGAAGGATGGAGAAGAGGTTTGAGGGATTTGATGCTTTCAAAGGGATTGTTGCCTTCAATTTTTATTATAATTTCTCAACTCCATTATTCCCTAATATGACTTTCATCAGTTTCATATCTAAGTTTATAGTGAAATTTGTCTCTTTAGTTTACCTTGAAGGAGATTCCTCTTCCTCTGGCTGGCCTTCATAATAATTAATCTTCTGCTTACATTTATCTTTTAGGCAAGAAGAAAAGAGATAAGGTTATCAATAGGAGGCCATTTCAGAAGTTCTTGTAGAGGACAGTAACCTCAGATTTCAGCTGAAAATGCAAGTCAAAACTACCAGAATTTGCTTATGGTTAAATATGTAGGTGAGGGAAAAGGACAAATAGCAGATGATTTTAGGATAATTCTAGGAGGCAGGGCGTGCATCATTTCTTAAAATGCAAGCTCTGTTACCAACTAATGGATTTAAATTCCAATTCTAACACTTCCTAGCCAGAAGACCTTGAAAAAGTTACTAAACTTCTCAGAGTTTGCTTTTCCTGTATGTAGATAAGGAATAATTTTCGTATCTAACTCTTGGGTTTCTTGTGAAGATTAATGAGGTAATTTATATTATACACTTAGAAAAGGAACGGAAACATAATAAGCAGCTAATGAATAGAAGGTAGTATTTTCATTGATCTCATCATTACCACTACAACTACCACCACCATCACCACCATCATCATAACAATTCTTCCATGGCTTAACTTGCATATTTTGACTGAACCCAAATGAATTTTCCATATTACATCTAAATTTCCAATGTAATCTAGGCAAGCAAATTGATTAATATGAGGTTATTCTGTAACAGTCCAATTGACCAAAGGTTACCCCTTCCTGATTTCTACCAGTTGTAATCTTAAATGGGAGCCTATCTTAGCATTGCATTCCTTTTTTCAGTAATGCAAGATAATCATGTCATTGAAGCTATTATACATCTACCATTAAATATGCAATTTAATTAGGGATTTACTTGATGTCAGTCTTCATATTATTTGCTTTACAAATACCATGTTTAATCCTTAGGAGAAGTTCCCCTTTCAAGATCAGTATTATTAACTCCATTTTTTGGTTGAGGAAACTGAAGCCCAGAGAACTTATGTAACTTAAAGGAAGTTTCACACATTAAAACAAGTAGTGATAGGATTTAAACATACCTTCTCATTCCAAAGATCATAATTTATCTTGAATTGGTGTATTTTATTGAGACTTGTTTGACATAATCTATATGGTTACCTATAGATAGTGTCTAATCCCCTATGTTGTTATTATTCATGATACAATAATATCCATAAGACACTGTCCATCCCTGGCAATCTCACATCACTGTTACCTCAACTTTTACTTGGTTACTAACTTCCTGGGATTTTTAACTTCACAAATTCCTTACACTGACACCAGCATCTATTTTGAACATTATTAGGTTCGTGACTAAAAAAAAACAAGATGGAAGTTCAATGATTTTTTTTTTTGATACATCAGCATATGTGTGGTTACAAAACGGCTGAGCCAAAATGTTAGTCATAAAATGTGGTATAAAGGCATCTATGCCAAAATTCAGTGTTCACTGTAACTGCTGTTCCATAACTGGCTCTCCCTGATTATTTTATCCATAACCTCAAGGTGGCCTTAGTCATTGTCTTTTGTGGACTAAACCTGCAGAACTGTCTATATCAGGGGCCAGTTGTTCTTACCACACTCTTAGTCTAAGACCAAGTAATTTCAGTTGGACTTTTGACGCCTGCTCTAAACTGTGTTTGTTCAGTCAAAAGCAATCTATGAAGATATCATGGACTCTATTCAGAATTTGTCCTCAAACCAGATGAAAACATATAAAAAAATCTTTATATGCCAAGGGAAAAGGGCACTTCAAAGAAAAGTGAACTGTGATTAGGGAATCTTTCAGAAATAAAGGATATTCCTCAGGTCTCTCTCTAACGTGTGATAAATCTTTTTCATTTATTCCACTCAAGTAGAGGACTATTAATAAACTGGCCTTCAGGACACCTGGGTGGCTCAGTCAGTTAGGTGTCTGCCTTTAGGTCAGGTCATGATCCCAAAGTCCTGGGATTGAGCCACACATTAGGCTCCCTGCTTGATGGGGAACCTGCTTCTCCCTTTCCCTCTGCCCCTCCCCTGCTCCCTGCTTGTGCTCTCTCTCTCTCAAATAAAATCTTAAAAAAAAAAAAAAAATCAGCCTTCATATTGCCCCTGGTTCTCTTTGAGTATAATGATTTCATGAAAACAAAGTTTTGCTTCCCTCACATTGATATTTCACTTTCTCTTCAAGAAGTCTGACAAAGAATGTTCTAAGGAAAAAAAAATTGCTGAGCTTCACTGAAGACTGGCTCAGTGCTCTGTTATCATTATCTTTAATAATAGTTTAGAAAGTCTGCGCTAATCTGGAACCAGTCCATTCTTTGCTCCCACTTTTTTTTTTTTTGAGAGTCCTGTCAAATGCAGACTCCCACACATTGGTTGACTAAAAACGGGCTTCATTCTAAAATAAAACTGCCCTGAGGAAGTACAACTAATGGTACACTTTTGGATATATCAATAAATTTTGCTTCAGAAAATTAAACTATGTTCTCAAAAGGATTGCTAGTGATTTGAGATGAGATTTTATGGCCACTTGATTGATAGTAATGCTGCCACTCCTACCTTCCCCGATCCTATCCCCTTCCTCTTCTGCTGTTCTGAGTAGGAAGAGGGGTTACACCATACATAATGGGTGCAACGTCACTAATTCAAAAGCAGAGTTCTAGCAAAAAGTATGTAGACAGTAACAAGGATGGTAGTTGACTCATAGGAGGATTTTGTCTCTGGTTGGATCCTACTCTTCTGACTTCTACTATGGAGCTAGATTAGGTTTAAGGAAGTTCACACAGAAAACCTCTTGTTACATTAACCCTAGATTCTGTTCTCCTTTTAGAAAGAGGATGGCAGAGACATTAACAGGTCATTCTGACCTGTTACTTACCAGTATTTCCAAGTGCCTCTGGGACTTAGATCGTTCATCAGCAAACATGGAGATAATAATTTCTATTTCATAGGGTTTTTGTATTACAGAGTGTCTGACACATGATCTTTGCTTTCTAAATGCTAACAGTTATCGTTGTTACCAACATGATAGCTCATGTGTCTCTGAGTGACTGTGTACTTGCTTACCAATTATACTTCTAAGAAAATGATGTATGCTGGAATTAAAATGGGTGAGAAGAAATACATAGGAAAGAATAGAGGATATAAATTATCTGTTCCCTATTTAGCTTTAAATTAATTAAATTTAAGAAGCCACTGCAGAAGAGAGGTAAAGTCTGTGTGCCCTAGAACAGGTTATGTTATGTGACAGAGGCCCAGAAAAGGTTAAAAGCAGATGCGTGGCCTCTTCCTTCATCATTGGGAGAACTGAGATCTATGGAACCAGTAAGTGTTTTTGCTCAGTTAAGGATGTCATAATATCTTTTTTTAGGTGGGGTTTAAAATTATTAGGTCATGGAATATTAGAGTTGAAAGGGCCTTGGTGATCACCTCACCAATGTCTGAATTTTATAGGTGAAAGAACTGAGACCAGAGTCATAGAATGATTTGTTCAGGGTCACTCGACTGGTCAGTGGCAGAGATAAAAAAAGAATTCTGGTAGCCTCATAGCCAGCTTATATATGAAAGTTTTATATCTGCAGACCTTACAAACAGTTTCAATAAGAAGCAGCTGGAGGCATGAGTGTATTTTATTGTATTCAGCAAGAAAAATGAAATCTGCAGATAGTTTTATACCAAGAGAACAATATTCCACCCAAATTAGGTTCGAGGGCTGTCAACAATAAAATAATTCTATCAGCTATTTAAAGTACAATTATTACTGAGAAATACTTGGTAGTCCAAGGATGTCTTTTTATCAAACCAGAACATCTGGACACTTCAATCAACCGGATGTATTTACATTTTATAGACACAGCCCAAATGATGTAGCAAATTTAGATTTTTTTTTAAACCACAGGATTAAGTGCTCTAAATGTCTTAAACAAGCTGAGTTGTAACATAGAGAATACTAAGTTGATATTGGATTTGCTTATCACTACCCTAATCTATTATGTTTTAACTCTCAGAGGCCAAACATCTCCTTCATTTGGAAGTTTGCCACTTTGGGGAGTAAAGGGAATGGAATATATGAATGTAATCTTTATATTTTGTCCGTAAAGACACATTTTTTAAATTTGTCAGAGAAGCATCACTTGATATTGTTCTACTAATCCAGTGGTTGGTTTAGGATGTATTTCTGGAGAAAGAGCCCTGTAGACACCTTTCACAAAATGAAGCCCAGAAATTCCTTCCCCTCTCTCATCTTCATGAAATTAAGATTTAATTGATTCAGTATATATTTGTTTGCTTGAGCTATTTACCAGAGAGTGTGCTAGTTGTTGGGTATATAGCAGTGACTAGGTTAATGGCCCTTAGCTTGAGAGATCTTGGCATTTACAATGGAATACAGAGAGGTAATTCCAAAGTGTGTGGTAAGAGCCATCACAGAAGAACGTAGAGGGTGCTGAGGGACAAGAGGAGAGGCATCTTACACAGCTTTGAGTGTCTTGGATGAGGTCATGTCAAAAGAAAAGGATAGTATGAAACAGAAAGCGAGAAGGAAGGGAGAAAGGAAGGAAAGAATGGTATAAAGAAAGTGGATGATAAAAATCCATCTCAAAATGTGTGAGGGGCCCACGGTAATTTTGAAAATTCTTTTGGCACTTACCCAAGGTAGAAAGTTGAAAGCCCACCGTTTAGACTGAAAGTTGGTTTAATTTTACTGGATATGGGGGAATCAAATTGTAATGCTGAAATAGATAGAAAAACAAACAGAAATTCATATAGAAACAAACTCAGAGAGGGAAAAATAAAGGGTAGAAGGAGACAGCTGAGGAGAACTGGTTGTCAGAGCCGCGGGCATCAGAACACAGACAAGATATAAGTGGTTGGGAAGTTGGCAGGCTCTCCTGGGCAGATAACTCTCGGCAGTCTGGTCTCCTGATTCAGAAATGCCCCTATCCTGTTTACAGTGTGTACTGAGGAACAGAATCTAGGTGGTTCTCTCAGGATGAGGCACTCATTCCTTCATCTGTCACTCTAGGAAACTGGCTTTGGCTAAATGGAACTGCCTTGCGTGAGGTCAGACTCCCCTGTTTCCTGTGTGGGCCTACATCTAAGGACAAGTGGATGCAATGATACAAATTCAGGACACCCTCCCCCTTTCCTTAACTGGAACCATGTCCAAAGGGTCTTCTCAGCCTTGGAACATTTACTGGGATCAGTTGAAGCGTTTCCTGTGTCTCTAGCAAATTCTCTCTGTGCTCCATCCTGCATCTTTCACTCTTTCCCAGATGTTTTTACTAAGGGCCTTCCCTGATGAAATTTGTGCATGCATATCTCAATTTCAGAATCTGTTTCCTAGGAAACCTGGCCTAAAACATCTTTTTGGTAAGGAATTAGCATTATCGAAATTTGGTCACAGAGGCAGCTACATCTAATTCTAATGATCCTAAATGAATATTAAATGCTAGTTGATAAATAAGAATGTAAGATAAAATTGTGCCTTGTCTGCTTGACAATTATGTGTGATTTCATGTTTGACAGATAACAGTGTCATCTTCATGGGAGCCATACAGTCAGTAAGTATTATCCAATGGTAAAAATCTATCAAAAAAATGATAAAATGAAATTACTACTAGTCCTCAAATGTTGGGATAATCTCAAATTTATTGGAAATGCAACTTGGAAGACTTTTTTGTAACTTTAAAAAAAGAGATGCTTGTTGGAATGAGAAATTCAAAGCAGAAGTTTTCTGAAGAATCCTCCCTTCTTGATATCCTTTAGAAAATTCCAGTCTACATGGATTTGCTTAGTATTTCACTATAGTCTAGAGACTTAAAAATTGACATCAAGTGCTTTAAAAATGCAATAGAAAAAGTAGAGTAAAATCAATAGTAGTGTGAGGAATGACTTGAACAGCTTGTATTTTCACAGTGGTCATCAAAAAGTAATTTTATATCCAATAATTTGTATCGATTGTTTGTGAAACCGTAATGCATTATGCCATAGCCTGGTTGTGCAGTTATAAATATATGTACCATTTTGTTGGTCTTGTTTTCATTTTTTTTTTCTTATTGAGTTTCATTTTCTCAAAAATGAATCTTATTTTGTAGTGTTTCTATGTGGAGGCAAAATTCAGAATCTTGACTATTAATTCAAAATAGCTTCAGCCCCACAAGGTACAGTCTCGTTTTTAGGGCAGTGAAAAACAAGGGCGAATGTGTAAAATATTGCACTAGTCAAGAGAAAGTACTTTTGGAATCATCTATAGTGCAATTATCAACTACTGTGCCTTTTCCTAGGCCCATGTAAAAATAGTTCATTAATATGTTTATAAAAAAATAAAAAATTAAAAAAAAAAAGCCTGATTGTGCCATTTAAAAGCCAAAAATATGCATACCCTAGGATATATTCAGCATAAAATCTCCCAATATATATAGAATTTCTATGCTGGATAGAGAAGATATACCTCAGAAAACTTTGTATTGCCCTTGATTTCTATATTATGGCCTTAGCCAAAGTAGGACTCCTTTTCTCTTTTTTCAGTCAGCACTCTCTGGAAAGGGAATGCTAGAATAAAGAAATTTAATTGATATACTTATTAAGGTGCCAAGGCAGGACATGCCAGAAAGAAAAGACACTTTTTCCTTATAATCCTCACATGGATTTGAATTGGGAGCAGAAATCCTGGTTTTAGGGGTATACTTTGCTGATTCTAGAGTGAATATGTATATCAATTTAGAGGGAGAAGCTACATGGTCCAAATTACTATGAGTAATAGTAATAATAATAATAGTAAATAGAAGGAACAGGATAGAGGAGGTGGAGGAGGAGAGGAGAAATCGCATCAAGTCAAAAAAGAAAGGAGATGATGGCTTATGAGAATTTTTAATTGGTTTGCTACAGGATGCATGAGAAAAAGTCCTCTATTTCTTTTTCAATCGAGTACGTTTTCAATACTTGTATGAGATGAAAGTGGATGCTTTCTAGGGAACAAGGAAAGGAGCTGAGTTCTGATTTACAGAAGGAGGAAGCTTTTGAAAACAAAGACGTTAACTCTACAGCCTCTCAAGCTTAATTGGATATGGCTTTTAACTACTGCTCTGGCATTTACTGTTTGTGTGACCTTGAACAGCTTGCTTAAGTTCTTTGAACCTAACTTTCCTTATCTAAAAATAAAGACTATCAATACTTACTTGAAGGTGGTTGTTAGGATTTAATGAAAACAGTCATTCATTTTTTCAAGAAATGTGTGCCTAGAATTGTTCCTAGTTATATAATTGTATCTTAGTTATAGAATAGTGCACAAAACAGGTTTCCTGTTCTCAACAAAAAAGTTAATAAATCAGCCAAAAAATACACAAATAACATAATTACAGATTAAAATGATAAAGATCTGGTGAGTGATAGATGAAAGATAATATGATAAAGGGTCATTGCTTTAGAGAAGCACGTTTTATTTTACTATTTATTCATTTATTTTTAAGAAGAAAAATGTTTTAGATGGGTTGATCAAACGAGTCTTTTTGGAGATTATTTTATTACTTACTCATTTATTTTTAAGAAGAAATATGTTTTATATGGGTTGATCAAACGAGTCTTTTTGGAGGAGATGATGTTTGGTTAAAAGTGACTAGTAAAAGCCAGCCACAGAACAACCTTGAGAAAAGCATTTGAGTCATAGTGAGCAGTAAATGCAAAGGCTCTAAAATGCAAATAAGCTGGAAAAAAAGGAATAAAATGGCTAAAGCAAGTTGGGAGAAGCAGAATGTAGGGCTGAGATGAATCTTTTAGTCAGCACACAGTAACATTGGCCATTGAAATGTTACACAATTCATTAAAGTTCTAAGAGTGTTTCTATTATAGTTATATTGGAGAATTGATCTAATGTTGGCGGGATATTATTGTATCTAGTAGTGAGTGGTTTAATGAATAAATTGCTAAACTAACAGACACTATATCAAGTTTTAATTCACAAACTTACTACTGAATTCTTTTTTTTTTTTTTTTTAATTTATTTGACAGACAGAGATCACAAGTAGGCAGAGAGGCAGGCAGAGAGAGGGGGGAAGCAGGCTCCCTGCTGAGCAGAGAGCCTGATTCGGGGCTCCATCCCAGGACCCTGGGATCATGACCTGAGCCGAAGCCAGAAGCTTTAACCCACTGAGCCACCCAGGCGCCCCCACTACTGAATTCTTATATGAACTTGTGAAAGTTGTATAGTCTCAGCCTCAATATTGATGATTTCTTACCTTTTACCTCTATGATTCTTTTAAGGTTACTCTAAGAATTAAAGTTATAAAAATTGTAACTAGTAAGTTTCATATAGTAGATGAAAGGTATATTAAATATCTTAATCATAATATGTGAGTTGTGACTATCACTGTAAACATTAATAAGTTTGTAATTAATTTGAACTGTTTATAAAATTAAGATTAATTTATTATTTTACTGTAATTATTTAATTTATAACTTATAATTTATACTTTCCAAAATTGTTAATTTATTTTTCAAAATAGTTTTAATGCAACAGTCTCTAGTGTGGTGTAATTGTTGTCAGTATGTAAAGTATCTATATAACACATACACACACACACACACACACACACACAAAACTAATAAAAATGGAGAGGAGTATCAGACAATAGTAGGATGATTTGAAATATTCACATGATGTCAAGAGCTATGAGATTTTATCCTTCATTATAAACTGAATTGTGTCCCCCTGCCATTCATACGTTGAAGCCATATCGTCCAGTGTGATCATATTTGTAGGCAGGGCTTCTGAGGAGGTAATTAAAGCTAAATGAGTTCATAAGTGTAGGACCCTAATTCAATAGGACTGTGTCTCTATAAAAAGAGGAAGAGACATGACATGTGCAATGGGCAGAGAAAAGGCCATGTAAAGATATAGCAAGAAGGTAGCCATCTGCTAGTCAAGGAGAGAGGCTTCACCAGAAACCAGTTATGCTGGCATCTTGAATTTACACTTCTGGCTTCCAGAACTGAGAAAATATATTTATGTTGTTTGCAGTTTATAATTTATAATATGTCTATTTTTTTTATGGTAGCTGGGAGATAAATGCACCCTACTAACAACTTAGCCTACCACACATTGTTTCATGGATGTTGGCAGGAGCCCCAAGATTCTTTGGTCAGTGTCAAAAGCCTATATGACTCACAATAATAGCAGTGGAGAAAGTATTAGCATATTGTCTTGGGCTGGTTCTCTAAGTCTCATTTCCCAAAGGATGAGACAAAGTGGTATCGGCCCATACATAAGTTATTTTATACAGCAGAGGAAACTTGAGCTAAAGCAAGCAAGTGGGGGCAAGCATTCCTTCCCTTGCTCTGAAGGCTATAATTAAACCTGACCTCTCTTCTGAAGGGTGACACTATTTTTATCTTCCAGGGCTATTCACTGCTATACAAACTTATTTATTCATTCATTCAAACATTCTTCAAAATGTAGTCTGGAACAAAGAAAATCAAGGTCTTAAATTGCAAGATGTGCAAAAATGTGAGAGTCCAGTGGAGAATTGTCTCCCAACACAGGGTTGCTCTTGCAAAGAAAAACAATGTCTCAGGAGAATTATGTTCAAAGAGCAGCTTCATTGAAGGATCTCACACTTCTTATATGAAAGATAACCAATAGCTTCCATCTCAAAAGACTAACGTTTATATAATTTTGTATTTTATCGAATGAATTAGATTTTTTATTTGTTTTTTGTTTTTCTTTATTAAAATGCTCCTTCCCAAGTATAGTAACCTTGAGCAACACAACCAATTAGTTGGGTGAACATTATTGATAAATTTAACTTCAGTCTCTTGGTCAGATAAGTAAGTTGAGAGAAGGCAGTAATTAAGAAATGGATCTTCTGACTAGAGTAAGATTATAGCTTTGGAGATGGAGCCATGATATTGAGATCTATATATATCTATATAGATCTACATAGATCTATCTATCTATATATACATATATAGATATATATTTTTACTTCCATTAGAACTATTTCTGACCATTTTCAGTGGTTTCAAGGAGTCAGAATTTGTAAGACTTCTTTCCTTTTTCCACCTCTCTGCATAGTTTTTCCAGAAATAGATTATATTGATTCAGTCCTTTTCCTGGGCACATTCCATACTTGTTCCATAAACATGGACTCCTTTAAAGCAAATAATGTGCCTTGTCTTTCATTTGTTTCTGAAATGCTGCTGATCGAAAGCCAAATCTATCATGTAAAATGATTTTAAAAATCCTAAATGAATTGGCAACAGGCTTTGAGATCAGACCTGGCAGAGTTCTGAGATACCTCACTCTTAAATACATGGTTCTTCCATGTGGCTTAGTGAGCTGTATTACTGTGATAATTCTATCACTTTACATGAGATTCTGCTTTCAGGAAAGCTCTGGGACACGGTTTTAACTTTGGAAATAAGATTCATTCCCTTCTGAAGTCTGCCGATGTTTGATTTGTGGTGCAAGTTCAGTAATGTCACCATTAAATAGGAGGCAGAGCGGGGCTGTGTCGTTCAAGATCCTCAAACCACTATTCTGTTTATTGAAGCAACAAACTTACTAGCATCAAACTTCACATTTAATTCTAAAGCACAAAATAACTCAACAAGAACAGAGAAGAAAAGTACACTTGGATATGTTACTTCCAACCTATATTTGTAACTTAACACCCCTCCCCACTGCCCTCTCTTCCACTGACAGTTAACAATGCATCATTTTCAGATCAACACCTTACGTTTCATGAAATTCATTATCAATGTTCAGAGTAAAACTTCATTCTTGCTATTAGTGTCCACTAATTCTTTGACTGTTCTTTGTCAGTTTAAAACATTTCTGAATACTGCAAAGCTGTAAATTTTTCTGGCACTTCATTCTTTTCTCTGTGAAGGATCTTAAAATTATTATTTGTGATGTGTTTTTTTTTTAATACTACTTGTGCCATTTCAATTAATTGGTCTAGTAATCAAATACTCAAATCAGCTTGTATCATCTGAACAATCAGCTTGTATCATCTTAACTACCAAACAGATAAAGGCCAACTTCAACCAAAAGAAGAACTTCCTTCAGAGTCATTAATAACCTACCACTTCAAAAGAACATGTATTAAGTAAATCATTCTTAGTAATATAAAATGATAAATATATTTAGGGCAGCTACATGGGTATACAAGTGGTGCAATCACACAGCACCCTATGCTTAGAAGGGGCTCATGCTTGGCTTAAAATTTGGCTGATACTATCTTGAAATTTGTAATTTTTGAGTAAAAGACCCCATGTTTTTATTTTGTATTGGAACTCAGAAATTATGTAGCTAGCTATCCCTGGTTACATTTTATGATGTATTTATGATCTTATTTTCATTTTAACCTATCTGCCAAGTAGCCAGCAAGCACCATCTCACACAACTAACTTACAGAGGTACAGAGCTGTGAAGTTTTTTGTTTTTCGCATGGATGATAAAGGCATTCCTTCATGTTCTTCAAGTTTATATTCAAATATATAGATAAATAATTGAATTGATCTTTGGATGAAGAAATTTCTTGAATAACTATTTCTTTAATAATGGAAAAAATATATAATGTTAAACTGTGTCCTTAAGATGTCTATAGTAAAGATAGGAATTTTGTAGTTCTTCTTATAAATAATAATTGGAAAATATAAAAAAGAAAAAGCCAAAATAAATAAGTATATAGCCTACACTGCCTCAGAATGCATTGTCACAGTTAGATGCAACATCACATAAATGAGAGAAATCAATATAGACTTAAAATATTCAGGAAATGCAGATAAAGACCAGACAGGGAAGTGACCTCAAAATGCAATATGAGATTCTGATTAGGCATGCAGCTAATGTCTGTACACCATGGGTATCTCTCTCTCTTAATTCTGGAGCTGGAATGCTATAGTGGGCAATGGGTTCCATAAAAGGCCTGCAAGCATTCTTCTTTTACCCACTTAAAGGATGATTGCTGAACCCCCAAGCTCCTATCCCAACTTTTCATGTTCCTTTATATTGCTCTCTACATTTCTAAATCAGTTCAACCCATCTCTTTAGCATGCTGTCACACTCAGCATCCACAGAAAAATCAGAATGAAAGGAACTAAAGTAAAGAGTTAGAGATGATTAAACTTTAACGTTCACTGCTTAATTCTCATTAGTCCTGTCCTGAATTCATTAAGGTGTCAGCGCAGGGGCCAGTCCTTGTTTATGTAATGGTTAAGATATTCTCCTGTTTGAAGATTCAAGAATAGATCAAGAAAAGCCCCCAAGGCCCCTTCTAGGCCTACTGTAGTATTTGCTATTGAATTCATAAAACAGTGCCTTTCAGGGTAAAATCACCTCCTAGCAGAGAGAGAAGATGAAACATTTATTTAAAATGTATAAGATGGCACAACGTCAGGTAGCAGCATATATTAAAATATATGGAATTTTTAGATCTGTCAGCAGGGTACTCTGTTCTTTTTTAACTGTCATAGTAGCATATAGGGAAAAAAGATTGCAAAGATTATACAACTCTCAGACATTTAGGGCTTTAATGAACAAACATCTTTATTTGCACTGGATATGAATTAGACAGTATTAAAAGTATATTTACCACTAGTTTGTATGCACACTTTAAGGCAGAATTTGCTTACACCTCATTTTATCAACACTATAAGCATTTGGGAGATGTGTTAATTGGAGTACTTCTTGAAGAATGAACTCCTTTTGAGTAATTGAGGGCATTATGCACATATGTTTATGGCAAGAATTAAAAAACCTTTTATTGTAAAATGTTAAATTCTTAAATAATAAATGGGTAGCAATGCGTAGGGTGATGTGCAAAGAATCTTTGTCACTAGCCATTTATTTAAGCTTTCTAGGTCTCCCTTTCCTAGTTTATAAAATTGTAGGTTAGCCAAGAGCTGAGGTTCATCTAAGCTATTATGTTAATCTGTCTTTAGAAGACCTGCAGAAAGATTTAATGGTTCATTTTCTGTCATTGAGGTTCACAGATTCATTGCTTTACTTCTTCAGTCATTTATGTATTTATCCAAGTTTTCCTTGACAGCTGCCAAACACTGTCCTTAGTTCTGGAAACTCAGGAGAGGGGAGCAGGAGGGGTTGGGGAAGGTAGCCCTCATTCAGCTTACAGCCCAGTGAGTGAGGCAGACAATAAAGAATGAACAAAGTAAATATGACCTTGAAACTATGGTGAATCCTGTCATAAAGGATTGCATGGAGCTGAGAGTTGCATATTATCTAGCCAAGAGCAAGGTAAGTTCCGTGGAGGTTCTCCTAATAGAGCCGAGAGCTCGGTGGCAGTTAATGATAGGAGGATGCTAGAGTCAGGACCGGAATAAGGTAGAGCAAAATCTTGGTTGATAATGAAATTATTTAATAAAAGATAAATCTTGTTGTTTCAAAAATGGAGTCTTGTGATCTTACTGGCCCTAAACATAATTTATGGATGAATTTCAATGTGCCTAAAAGTGAAAAAGTTGTTCTCATTTTTATTTCTTTTTAGCATGTTGAGGGGTTGATACTTAGCTGAGAGTTTGTTTTAGTAGTAGCCAAGGATGAACTAATGCTAGTATTTTATGCTGATGATTATTTGATCAGCCTCCTTGTGCCTGTATTTGCTGCAAAGTGAAGGAGAGAAGTTGATCAATTGATTTCCTTGTTTGTAGGCCTGACAGAGCAGACTTAGCCCTGATGTGTTGGTCAACGCTATAAATAGTTGGAGATACATTAATTGGAATCTCTCTTAAAGAATCAAGTTTCTGGGTAATTGAAGGCATATGTGTATGCAGTGTTTATCATGTGAATCAATAAATGCTTTCATAGTAAATCCTCACTTTCTAATAGCACCACAGAAAGAGAGCTTGTGATGAATTTGCTCATCTCCTTTTCATTTAGGAGCTGATCTAATGATTTAGAGTCACTGCTCTGTCCTTATAAGTTAACAAATACTGCCTTGTGCTCTTAAAGAAGTTTCAGCAATAGCAGATTTCCAGTTTCACTGTTCAAATTCAGAGTTGAACAGTCATTATAATACTTAACTCCAGTGAAGAATAAGTACACAGGAAACTTTACTTTTTTTTCTCTTTATTTTTGTATTTCTTTTAAAATTATTATTATTTTTATTAACATGTAATGTATTATTTGCCCCAGGGGTGCAGGTCTGTGAATCATCAGGCTTACACATTTCATAGCACTCACAGTAGCATATACGAAAATTAGGACCACATAGCAACCTTTATGTATTAAAAAAAAGCTTATAAAACAAACAGAGATTCTTGATTATGTAAGGAGATAATGATGGTGCAATAATGCATTTCCCAGAATGACAGCTAGTGATATCTGTAAATGGCCTTCAGTAGAAGAAAGAAAACACACTGCTCCAATCAATACGCAGATAGTCTGTAATGTAAAGATTAGGATCAGAATATTTAAAAATTTAATACTTTGCCACTCTATATAGCACTTTGGAAGTCAATATCTTTGAAAACCTGGTCCATTTCCCTTCTTTGAGAGCATTATATATTTAAGGTTTTTAAATTATTTATCTAGTCCATGTGATTAAAAATGAAAAAAGTTAGCCATCCATTATCTTCTGCAGCTGCTATCTGGATATTAGTACCCCCCCCCCCCACCCCCCCACTTAAATCCTTGGATTTTTTTTTTTTTTTTTTTTTTACCCTGTAAAGGAAACTGGGTATCTATCCAGTTACATTAAGAGAACAAAAGAAAAAACCTTATCTACTTGCTAACATCAAAGAATGTTGTTGTTTAAGCAGTGAGCCAGGTTGGCTGTGTGTGAACAATATACTTAAACATTGTTACTCAATTGTATTACTTTCAGATCTGATAGTCAAACATTAGATGTAGTTAAATAGCAAGAAAGCATATTATGTATCTTTTCCTAGCCAGCTGTATTTGGAGGCTTTGTTTATCTTTTAAAAAGTTTATTTTCAAAGTTACTTCAAAGTCAACTCTTGGAGAGTAACCTTTAAAAAAAAAATTAAATTCTTTTAGTCCTTTCTCCACTTACTGTCATGAAGGTGAGGCTCATATTAAAATAAAATGGGGAATTGTTTTAAAAATAGTCACTAGGGCCCCTGGGTGGCTCAGTAAGTTGAGTGGCTGACTCTTGGTTTGGGGTTAGGTCCTGACCTCAGGGTCAGGGAATCCAGAGCAGGCTCTGACTGCCCACTCAGCAGGAGGTCTGCTTCCCCTCTCTTTCCCTCTGCCCTCCTCTGACTCATGCACACACTCCCTTTTTATCTCTGGGATAAATAAATCTTTAAAAAAAATAGTCAACAAATTCAATGTAATTTCTCTTATCAGTTTAATTTTATGGTTCTTAATTTTCTTGCTTTTTAAGATTTTATTTTCTTATATGTGTGCTTTAGGGTTTACTGAGATCAGAATTGTTCATTCTCCAGACATTCTATTCAGTTTGGATTATAAAATATAATTTTTTTTATTTCCTCTGAGACTTTCTACTATTAAGAATGAAATGAGTTTGCTTTACTATCTTAACACAACTTTTTTTTTCTCCACCCACACTCAGTAACCAAATGTTTTGTACTCATTTTCACATAGAAATATTTAAAATACCTAAAGAAGAGAATATTGGAAAAAATGATATATCTAAAATATTAAAGAAGCCTAGCAATTGTATTCAAAGATGAGAGAGAGGGGGAATGCTTTATATTCTTCTATGTAAGCTAAAAGATTTGGAAAGAAGTTCCTTAGATTATTCCAGAGAAATTCTCCTTCTGTTCTGCAGAGATCGTATCATGCCACTTGGCTCTCAGGGAACATTGATAATTATAGCTTCAGTGGGCTGGCCACAATGAAGAGCAATTCCTTGGTTTAAGCTGGAAGTAGCTCCAAGATTCATGTGTCTTCTGCTTTATGTGAAGCAGAATAAGCAAGAGATTAGGAAGAGGATCCAAGCTAAGATTCTGGGGGTTTCCATTGGTTATGAACAGAGTAACAAAGAGCAGAGTGACAGTGAGTTATGTGTTTTACTTCTTTGAAACATTGTGCTCAAATCCATATATATTTTGTGGAGCTGAATTTTTGGTATGATACGGACTGAGAACATTCTAATGATGTGAGGCCAATAGGGAGACTCGTTGGAGGATTTTATTATTTCTTTTATCCTAAATCTCATTCTGTTATAAACAAACAGTTGATCTTCTATTGTTCTTGAGATCAGATTTTGGCTGAGACTAGGAAGGATAAATGTGGTGCTTCTAACATTAACATTTTATGATTTATGAAGTGGAATGGATGATGAGAACAGAAATTTATATTCTTTAGTCCTACTTCTTCAGTTGTGCAATCCTCCATTTGTTCTCATACCTTTCTGAAATTGGTTCTTTTCACAGATCTTTCCACTGCAATAGTAGGTTATGTTGAGGGTGGTATTTTTGAAGGATAATATTAAGACTTGTAAAAAGTGAATGGATGTATAGTAGCATGAGAGCATGATGTACCTTCTTTCTATTTAGTGAACATGACAATTGTAGGTCAAAGATTTTAATAGTTAGAAAGATTTAGATATAAGCTTACAATTTTTAAGGGTAGAAAACATCCTTAGTCAACCTGAATACTTCACTTTTAGTCCAATTCAGTTTTACTTCTTTTTGACTTGGCTAGATTTTCTTAGATCGTTTCTAATATGTCTCACACTGTTCTTGTCAAATCTGGATTGTATTAGAGCAGGGAAGTCTCATATCTGGATCATAATTATTCTTTATTAAACATCCTTAATCAGGACAGACTAAGCATCCAGCATCTATATCTATCTTAGCATCAAGACGACTCCATTACCTCCAGGATCCACCTGCCTCTATATGCAATAAGATGACAATATTAGTATTGAGTGTGTGACGGCTTCTTCAATGCACTGTAGATTATCTATCATCTTTCAAAAATCTTCCCAAGTTATTAAAAATAATAAGGGCTAGCTTTTTTCAAGTTATTTCAGCACATGCATGATACTGTGCTAAATGCTTTATGTATACTTTCAAACTGAATATCTCATATCTAAGAGGTAGGCAGTGTCATTACCCTCCTTTTGGAAATAAGCAAAAGCATGGAGAATTTAAGTAACCTGCATAAATTTTGTAAAATTCTGGTAAATGAGACAATAGGATTTGAACATAGTTCTTTATAAACCAGGAGCCTATGCTTTCTAACTCTTATGCTACTTCCTGGAAATATTTCACATTTACATTTACTTTCAAATAGTCTTTTCAAGTTCCTCATCATGCTCTTCTTTTTTATGTCTATTTTTGAAACATCACTTGCAGGTAGATGGTAAGAGCTACCTTGCTGCTCTTTATCAATGTCCTCCATGAGAAACCTGGTCACCATTTTGGTGACCTAGAGCTCCAGGACTCTTGTATTGCCCTAAGACACTGGATTCCTTTGTTTCCTCTTTAATTCTGCAGCTTTTTTAGTTGCTTTCTAATTTGAGTATTTTCTGTTTGCCTGCCAGCTCATTCTATGTTCCTGTGATCAGCCTTTTGTTCTGCTCTCATCACTGGAGGGCTATTTTATTAGTTGAAGACTTTTGTTAGAGTATTAAAGTATAATGTTCAAAAAGTTAAAAACATGATTCTCATAACAATATAAAATGAACATGTCAATTTTTATTTAACTCTAATGAAAGAACCAGTAAGATATTAAACCTTATTTGAAGAAGATTTTGAGGAATTCAGATTTTATAGGTTGTCTGTTAAAGAAATGCAGAAATAAATTTGTTAATTAGTACATGACTGGTTAGTGGTTAATGTCTAGTAGACAAGAAACAGTAACCTTGGGATTACTTTTCCTCTTGACCAGAAATCAGTAGAATTTGCTATTGTTGAGGAATCATTTACAACTCCCTTAGATAAGGATCATATGCATGACTATCAGTTTTGTAAAAAGTAAATTCTAATATTTTAGAATTGTGAAATATCTTAATAATTAGTATATCTATGGTCAAAGAAAGCTATATACCTTAGAAAATCAGATAATCCTCAGGAAATGTGAGCTACTTTCAACACTTAACTGAAAATATTCCCAGTAATTTCTTTGCCTGTTTCCAAGTTTTGGATGAATTTTCATGACAAGTTGAATTGCCAGAGTGAAATATGGCTAAAAAAAGGCATTCTCTATAGTATAGAAACATAGATGTCATGACAAATTTATGAATCTAGTAAGCACTCTCTTGTCTGATTCAGGTCAAGTTTTGTTTTGTTTTTGTTTTTGTTTTTTGGGTTTTTTTTTTTTTCTTCCTGCTTTGCCATCTAATGTTCACTGGCCTATAGTCTACAGTGGTACTCTTGTATAAAATGTAAACTAAGAGTTATCTGAGATAAGAACATTTCTCTACCACTCAGGGCGACGGGCAACATTTCTCTGACCAAAATTTGAAAGCACACGACAAAGATAGGAAATAGCTGGACTGAATTTTGAGTTCTTTATTCTAGTTTTTTATTGTTGTTGATGATGATGATGTTGTTATTTTTGATATAGGCCCCCCCCAAAACTAAAATGATCCAACTTTGGGGGAAAAATAAAATCCTAATGATCCTCAACATCAAACCAATTGAAGAAATATATTCTGAATAAAGTTAATAAACTGAGATTCTGAAGATAAATGAAAAACTCTTTTGATTAGAATATATATTGAACCAAAGAAAAGGTCATTTTTTATTTAATTTAAACTGGCTAGTCAGGACTTGCATACACATTTTTCTAAGTAGAAATGTTTTACTCTTGTTTCTTGGTAACACAATAGAAGCTCAAAAGTATTTGTAGAATTTTAATACTAATAAAAACCAAAGAACTATTAAGAAATACCATTCCTTATTTTCAGTGAAAACTTTATCAACTATATTATTTGGAATTACATTTGGGTTTGCTGTTTCTATCCATTCTTTTTTTGTTCACCTCTCTTCCTCTAGCTGTCACCATATTGGAATATAATACCCTTAGGATCCTTTACAATTTCATCAGAACTTCTGGTTATAAGAAAAGCAAATTGAACAATGAGAAAAGTATACAATATTTAAATATCATGGATTTACTTAATGCCTATTTAGGTAGCAATTCAAAGTATCCAACATGTGTGAATTTTAGACAGTTAAAAAATTTCCCATCTTCTTTATTGATGTATGCTACACCATGTCAGTGTTGGAAATAATCAAGATTTCTATCTTCACTGGTGATAACAATTTTTTTCCCTGATTAAACCTTGAGAAAATTCACATGTTTTGCTTTTTTTCTACACATATAAGCTACCACATATTTATTTTGTAGTATGTGTTTAGATGTTTTTCCTTCAAATAATTTTTTAAGGCATGGAACTTTGGCAAATGACTATGAACAGAAACATATATTAATAGCACAAACTAATAAAACAACTTGCCAGCTCTAAGTGAGCCACCAAATTTACTTTCTCTCCAATAGCATCCACATTAGGGGTCATTCTACTTACCCAATGACATGTAACTTTTTCTTCTTTCAAATCTCTTGAAGGATCTTGTCATCCTAGTAGAGTCAACTGAATATTTTCATCAAAAAGGAAAAGTTTTATATGATAGGATTTTAGGATTTCCAGGTATCTCAGAAAAAGAATGAGATAACAGTTTTCCCTGTGTAGTCAGTGGTTGGGAATATTAACAGAAAGTGGCAAGTGGGGGTGCTTGGGTGGCTCAGTTGGTTAAGAGTCTCCCTTTAGCTCAGGTCATGAACCAGGGCCTGAGATCTAGCCCCTCATTGAGCTTCCTGCTCTGCAGGGAGCCTGCTTCACTCTCCTCCTCCTCCCCCTGCTTGTGCCCCCTTTCTCTGTGTATCAAATAAATAAAATCTTTAAAAAAGGGGGGGCACATGGAAAAATGATGACGAAATAAAAAACATAACCCCAATGCTATACTGGACCATGGAGGAACAAGCATGAGGACAGAGTATAGGGAATTGATAGTTGCTATCGGACAACCTAATATGATAAGCTCTAAATTTCTATAAAAGAAAAACAACAAAAAAACCCAAAACATTGTCTAAAATTCATAAGGAACAAGAGTCCACATGTTGAGAAGTGTTATACATTGAAGAGAGTCTGTTTTTGAAATAATTTTTCATTTTTCCTTTAACAGGTTTTCATACCTGTGGGACATTGATTTTGATTTTTGTCACTTGTATTCTAGAGTTAGAGAGGGAACAGTGAAGAATTTAAAACAAATTTTAAAAATATTTGGATATTTTTAATACTGCTGTGATAGAAACTTTTGAATGGAGAATATAGAAGATATGATTTTCTCACACACACAACTGGTATCCCCATCCAACCCCTCCTTCACCCCCCACCAAGGCACATTGAGCCTCTTCCTGATAACTTTATGACAGAAACATTTTATGAAATATTTGATGTGAAAGATTTATTACAGCTATAATTTAAACTTTGGCAAATGACTCCGAACAGAAACATGTATTAATAGAAAAACTAATAAAACAATATTAAGCTGAAAGTTGACACCCAGTATTTGCTCCATCTACAGTTCAAGTGTGAAGAGCATAGCACACTGGAGGCAATTACATTTTCAGAATGAAAGGAGTTATAATTCCTGATCCTCGTGCTCATTCATTTTAAGGCTTGCTCCGTTGCAAAATGTAACCAGAGATTTAATAACTAGTGTTACCCTGGGAGGATGCTTTAGGAATAAATTTAGATTAAAATTATATATATATATATATATATATATACACACACACACACACACACACACATATATTCACATCATCTACATAACTTGCAAATTTCTTGTTCCTCTTGCTGAGGAGCAGGCTGATGGAGAGCTTACTCCCCTTTCCATGCTCTACAGGCACTTAATGTATTTGCAGCATAGCTTTCAGCCATCCTGTCAAATCGCTCTTCTCCGAACCAACTTTTGTTTTTTCTTACAAGCTGTTTCAAGTTACCTGAGTGTCAGGACTTGGATAAATGTATGTGTAGAAAACCCAGTAATGGGTGAGCAAGACGTGGGGGATTCAGAATCTGATTTCACAGGATGAACATGAAAAATACGATTTAATTTGAAGATGCGTGGGTGTTCCCTTAGTTCCTTATGAAGAAATGGAACAAAAGATGTATTTTGAGTTTAATGTAAGCTTTTTGAAGGCACTCTTTGCAAAGGTAAAGTGATATAAATAGTATTTGATTTAATCCTGGGCCTTGGATTATCATCACCGTCTTCTCTTCTGCCCCTGTTCTCCGTCTTCTCCTTGTCCTCCTCTTCTTCCTCCTTCTCCTCCTCCTCTTGCCCTCCTTCTCTTCCTTCTTCTCCTCCCCTCTTCCTCTTCCTACTCCTTCTCCTCTTTGCTCTTTTCCTCCTCATCATCCCCCTCCTTCCCACGCCCTTCTTTGTCCTGCACCTACATGTGTCCTAAGGCTCCCTTACTTACTCTTCCTTTCTTCCCTCTAGTCTCTATAGTTTTTACCCCATTTAATCTCCTGCTCATCTAATGTTAGCTCATCTCTTCTCTGAGGACCTGAACGCAGAAATATTCCAATTTCCAGCCCAGAAGGCAAAAGCCTGATAGCTCCTGATACTGGAAGAGAAGTGCTAGCAATGCCATCGATGTTCATTTTATTCCTCCCTCTCCATTTCATCTTGCATCTACCCTTACTATCACTGTCAATACTGTCTTGTGTCTCTAAATGTGGATTGCTTTTGTTCAGCTCTTCAGAAAGTAAAACCTCCAATTTTTAAAGGAGTGGAGGAAGGACAGTAGCCTCAGTGTTTGAGCCATGAGGAGACCAAGAGTCTAAGAGTGTCTAATTCAGAGGTTCTATTGATAACCCTACTCCAGATACTGGCTTATGTGCTGAGTTTCAGCTGTTCTCATTGCTTATCTCCATTCCCATTCTGTCACTGCCTTTTAACTCACAAACAATGCAAACATATAGGTGTATGTGTGCACACACAAACACACATACACAGCGACAGGTTTCAACCTGTTTATTGTACTTAAACTATTGCCACCAATCCACCTGCTTTCTCTCTCTGAAAATTCCATTTGTTTCATTTTTCTTTTAATCATCTGGTCTTTTATTCAGCAAAAATTTACTGTTCACCCACTATGAACTAAGATTTGAGCTCAGAGCTTGAGGGTATACATAAGCAAAACCAGAACCAATCTGTCTTCCCCATGGACTTTATAATCTGAATGGATAGATAGATGATTATTGAACAAATGTAAAATCACAATGGTTGATGTGTTTTACAAGTTGTAAATGCAGGGGCGCCTGGGTGCCTCAGCTTTGTTAAGTGACTGCCTTCAGCTCAGGTCATGATCCTGGAGTCTCAGGATCAAGTCTTGTGCCAGGCTTCCTGCTCGGCAGGAAGTCTGCTTCTCCCTCTCCCACTCCCCCTTCTCATTCT
Organism: Mustela nigripes; assembly: GCF_022355385.1. Classification (NCBI taxonomy): domain Eukaryota; kingdom Metazoa; phylum Chordata; class Mammalia; order Carnivora; family Mustelidae; genus Mustela; species Mustela nigripes. The sequence goes on along the minus strand of NC_081565.1, from coordinate 44,763,758 downwards.
CTCTCTCTCTCTCTCTCTCTCTCAAATAAATAAATAAAATCTTTCAAAAAAAGAATTAAAAAAAACCCAAGTTGTAGACGTAGAGATCTATGGCCTTTTGAGACTATATAACATAAAATTTGACTGGGCAGGTCAGCAAAGTAGTGAGTGAATTGATCTGTAAAGGAAGATGAGAGTTAAGAGTATTTCAAAAAGGAAAAGGCAGATGACAAAGGCCAATAGCAGTGATCTACTGACTGAAACTCCAGAGAGGGCCTAAGACGTGAGGAGGAGGGATAGGGTTAAACGAGGGGGATACCTACCCTAATATCATATTAAATGAAGCATTTATGTGATGACTGCTGTTGAAAATACAGGTGTTGAAGGAATCCAGACCATCCTCACATCACTCTTAGGGAAAGGTTTCACAGGAGAGATTGCTGAGATCTGCAATTGTCCCTTTCATTTCAGTGTTATATGTCTTTTAGACCACCACATCCAGGATTCTGTTTTGAACATGGGTTCTTTTCTGTAAAGTCAACTTTGAAAGTTCTAGCTTAGGAGTTGCGGAGTTATTTAAAATTTTATATATAGGTGGTCTCAGAATGGAGGTAAAACCATGGCTGGGTGGCCCCCAGCTTGATTCACTGCAGCCATCACTGCAGCAAAGAGGAGGTCCATGATCCAAAGGAACCAGAGCAGCAAGAAAATGGTTTATTGGTGGTTTGAACTTCGAAACTACAGATGATAGCTTAAGAAAACATTGTGAACAATAGGGACTCTTACTGATTGTGTGGTGATGAGAGAGCCCCAAACAAAATGTTCCAGGGATTTTGGTTTTGTGATTTACTCCTGTGTGGAAGAGGTGGGTGCAGCAATGTGTGCTCAACCACACAACACAAGGTTGATGGGGCATTTGTTTAGTGAAACTAAAGAAAACTATTTGTAAGGAGGATTCTATAGGCGCCCATTTAACAGAGAAGAGAATTTTTCTTGATGGTATTAAAGAAGATACAGAAGAATATAATTTGAGAGACAATTTTGAAAATTATGACAAGTTTAAAACCAGAGAAGTTATGGAAGACAGGCAGAGTGGAAAATAGAGAGGATTTGCTTTTGTAACTTTTGATGATCATGATAGCTAATATAATTTTTGTTCAGAAATACCAGCTATTAATGGACTAAATTGTGAAATGAAATAGGCCCTTTTGAAACAAGAAATGCTGTCTCCTGGATCACAAAGAGGTCGTGGAGGTGGACCTGACAACCTTATGGGTTGTGTGGGTTTTGTTGATAACTTTGATGCATGAGAAGGCAATGGTGGGGGAGGTAGTGGCAGCAGAGTAGTTATGGGGGAGGGGAGAGTGGATATAATGGATTTGGAGGTGATGGTGGCAATGATGGTGATGGTCTTGGTTATAACAGTAGAGGAGGCTATGGTGGTGGTGGACCAGAGGATGGATACCCAGGAGGCAGATACGGTGGTGGTGGTGGTCATAGAGGATATGATGGTTACAGTGAAGGAGGATATTTAGGAGGTAACAGTAGTGGTGGTGGAACTGATGAGGGAGCAGGAGGCTGGCTGAGGACAAAGCAAAAGCTGGCGCCTTGCACCCCCCCTTCACCCTTTCCCCTCCATAAGTGTAGCATCCCTCAGGCAGCCTTGACTGCCATGAACAATAAGCAAATACTTAACTTGCAGAGCTCACAATCCTGCTAGACAAGAGTCTCCCTTGGCTTACAAATGTCCTAAATCTCACTAACAAAGAGGATTGATAGCAGGATTGTGACACCCCACCAAAAAGTCTCCCAACTATCTTAATGTTAATGGCTGGTCTAAAGACAACATTGATCCAGCCCGCAAGGGCAAGGCCTCCCGCAGGCCTGGAACATCCTGGCACCTTGTAGGCCCGCTTTAGCATATGAAAACTCCACTGACACCTCCCTTCCCCTCACCTTCCCCCAACAGCAGGGCATATAACATGCCTACCCTCACAACCCGGGGCAGCCGCATCTCCGCCTACCCACGGCCCTGTCCCCGTGCCCTAATAAAACAACGTCTTAAGAATTCTTTCTTTAGTCGTCGGCTCCGAACCTCCTCACCCCACCGAACCTGACTTAGGTTCTGGGACTTCATCATTTTTGGCGAGCCAGCAGGAGTTTTGTGAGTCTTTACATTTGGACTCTGAGCTTCGGTGCAAAATTGGTGAGTACTTTCTCTCCTTTTCCTGTACTCTCATTCCAGCGCTTTTTCAAGGAGTATGGTCTTATTGGAACACTTGCATGTCAATTGTTCAGGCTGTAATCCTCTAGCCCATGGCTACTCTATGGGGAGGAGAGCGTCTGCCTCTTGGCTGTAAGCTAGTACCCTGGCCGGAATGGCAATTAGACCCAGAAACTTGATACCCTCTCTTTATTCCAGTTCTTATAGAAAGTTGTCTCTCTTGGGCACGGGACAGCCACCTAAGTCACCAGGACGGCTGCCAATCTTAAGACTCCCGTGTGATGTTTCCTCCTGATTGATCTAATGTGATCCCCTCCACATCCATGGTCTAGCCACTTCTGGCCGCAGGACCTCCCCTGGGAGCCGGCCAAAACCAGTACCCGATTGAATTAAAATGCAACTGGGGACCATTTCCTAGAGAAGTTGGCTGTAAAGACCACATGTGTTGGAATGTCCCATAGACCATGATGGATTTCAGTCTTTACTGTTTCTCGTCTGTGTCTTCTGCAAACCGCCTAAAGCTATGAAATTGAGTAATTTCCCCTTGCCAAAACTTCTCTAGCATTTTGGGACTTCATCAGAATTATAATGATTTTGGGAATTAAAGTAGACAAACAGCAATCAAATTATGGACCCATGAAGGGGGGCAATTTGGGTTGAAGAGGCTCAGGCAGTCCCTATGGCAGTTATTATGGATCTGGAGGTAGAAGTGGTGGAATATGGTAGCAGAAATTTATTTTAAACCTCAGAAGTAAAGGGCTATAGTACTTAACAGGAGAGAGAGTGAGAAGTTGTCAGGAAAGCAGCAGGTTACTTTGAGGCAGTTGTCCTAAATGCTTTAGAGGAATGGTAGAAGTCTGCCACAGAAGGAATGATCCACAGTGAGAAAATATACTATAACTTAAATAGGAACTCCTTGGTCAGGACTAGCATAGCCACAGTGTGCAAAACGTGCAGCTATTGATGAAAGTGATGTAGCATCAATTAGATGTACATACCCGAGGTCTTTTATCAATTGTAGCTTTTTCTTTTTCTTTTCATTATGTCAGGTATATTGCCCTGTAAATTGTGGTAGTGGTACAGAAGTAAAAAAGGAATTTTTAACCTAGCAAAAAAATAAAAATAAAATAAAATTTTATAAATAGGAAGTTTGGCATAATAAAAATTCTTTGTGACTTAAAGAAATGCTTATCATCTTAAGTAATTGAACATCGTATGTAGAAGAGTCTGTTGGTTATAGAGCACAGAAATAGAACCCCTGAAGTGAGTAGAGTTTACTTCCCACATAAATAGAAGCAAAACAAAGAAGCAAGAACACCTTGCTGAAGACTTAAAATGGAATTGGCTGGTTCAGAATAAATTTCCCATAAATGGAAATACCAGGATAAGCAATCATTTCATGGGATATACTTTATGCATTTCGCATGTGGTCCTGAAGGGGGAAATATTAATACAATAGATGAAAGTTGAGCCACATAAACTCAAAGATTATCCACTCCTTTGATTCTGTGAATCTAACCTACTTTGGTGCCCTAGTTCAATTCTTGACCACTTAAAAAATCATCACCTTTCTTTGGTAGCAGCCTAGACAATTATTCTGCCTGAGGCTTAAGATCTGAATGAACTGGATGCTATTCTTCTTCTTTTTTTTTTAATGCAAAATATGTTTTTTGATTTGTAAATGAACTCGGGCACAGCAACGGACATTGAAATTATTATTTTTTAAATGAAATAAAAATAGAGCTGACAGCTAAAGAACTTTCACAGCAGTTATTATTATGTGTTATTATTAGCGGCAGCATGTGGTGACATTTTAGGCTCCAAATCCACAGAAATATATCCTAGATCATGTATATTCCAGATGCTAGGAGGAAGAAAACAGAAATGCTGCTGTCTGGCTTCACATGAGAGAATTTTGTAAAAAATGAAATAAGAAGTCTGATAGTTTTGTACTAGGTAGTGGAGACTGATTTATCTCTATCCTTAGAGGCTGAAAGGTTAACACTGGGACTTTTCTACAAATGTAGAACACCACTCAGAATATGCTGAGGAATGTATTTGGCCTGTAAGCTGTATGAAATCTGTCACATTATTAGTGACTTAATGGAAGAGTGTTTCATATTCTAAGGATTTAGTTGGCATGGACCCCCAAAACACAGCTTCGAGTACAAGTAGAAACTTAATGTGCTTTGGCCTCATTCCCAACCAGAAGAGGCTCCTCTGTACATAGAAATAAACTTCTAGATTTTCTTGATGAAGTTTTCTGGTTTTGGTACTCAAATTGCTTTTAGCAGAAATTGGACATTGATAGTCTGTATGTGGAATCAAGATGGCATATGTAGTCATTAGAAATGTGGATTTAGAATCAAATACTGCTGCAGTCGAGTCTATATAATTCTGCTCCTCCCTAGATGTGGACTCCTGGGAATTTTCTTCATCTCTTTAAACTTTGTTTTTCTCCTCTGAAAAATGTAGTAGTAGTCACACTTACCACATAGAGGTGTTGTAAGGATTTAGTTAGGTAATGTCAAATCAAGCACTTGGATATATGTCTGGCAATGTCACATAGCTGGCAAATCAAAAAGCCAAAACTTATACTACACTGAACACTAACTCAGGGGAAAAGCTCACGTTCTGGGTCAGATACACCCACCTGAACTTGAACTCACTCTAGCTTCATCTATAATTTTGTTACTAAAGCATGTTCTTAGCCCAGTAGCTGACCCAGAGCATGTCAGCATAGGATCTATTTATTACTAGTTAAAAAAACATTAAACCAATTAGTGCATGCAAGATGGATTATGAAATCCTTTAAAGAAATTGATTAAAGGAAATTAGTTATATCAGATGAAAATTTAGTTTGGCTATTCCCCAAACTGTGACTTAAACAATAAGTATCTTTACTTTTTGTCACAAAATGAAGATTCGAATGTAAGGTTTGAAGGGGTTATATAATGGCTCCATGATGCAGTCAGGACTTGGGAATCCTTCTATCATTCATCAACCATCCTTAGCATGGAGTTGTGCCCCTTCGTCATCACAGGTGGCTGCTCTATCTTCATGTTCAGGTGCCATCCAAAAAGTAGGGAAGGGCAAAGGGAAAAAAGGCATCTGCTGTGTCTCATATCCATGTAAATCCTGCAAGGCAACTTGATTTTTTACCTCTCATTGGTCAAAGCCATGTCTGTCACCCCCTAGTTATCTGGAGTCTGCAAAACAGACTTTTAGTGAATACACTATCACCACTATCAGATTAGATTCTTTTGTTGATGTGGATGATAAAGAATAGGCAAGTGGACATTGGGAAGGTATCTAGTATTCTTGGACAAGGTAAATGAAATGGATTTGTTGCTAAAATGCCTCCTTCCCCAGATATTATCACATTTAATCCTTAAAACAAATTTAAACAAAATAAACTTTCTAGTAGCCATAACTTGAAGCCTTATTTTTAGATGTGCCCATGGAACTTAGTGTGTCCCAGTGCTGGGAAAAGAATCCGCATGTAACTGCGTTCAAGGCCTGGGATCTTTGCTCCCATTGTCTCCTTTGCAATGCCATCTCAGATCTGGTGACAGATCATTAAATTCCTGGGATTGAGACACATCATTTTTGTCTTCTTAGAAATAGATAAAGGGTTAACAGTGGTTCTGTTACTGAACTTAACAACAACAACAAAAAAACACATGTACATCATAAAAGGTGATGATGTCATGGGGCGGGGTTATCCAGGGAACAGAGCAGTTAACTCTGATGTGGGAAACCTAGGGTCTTAGACTTTGTTCTATCTCTGCTGACGATGCCAGTTTTATATCTAGTCCTGAACTGTCCTCATCTGTGAAACGGAAAAGGTGATCTGACTCTCATATTTGACCTGGTTCTTGGAAGGATAAGATTAGACAATAAATGTGAAAGTACTTTTTGCCAGTGTAAGTGCTTGCTATACAAATACAAGGAATTATTATTATCGATCCAGGAGCCCAAAGTGGCAATCTACTTGATGCTCTATCAGAGGCTTAATTGAGCAGTTTCAGTGCAACCATTGAAGCTGATAGCAGCTGAAGACTGATTCTCCAATTTGACAAAGTGCAGGATCCAGATGAATGTGTTCTTTCTCCTTGGCACATGCCTGTAAGGATGGATTATCAGCACCCTCCAGAAAAAAAAATACAAAAAAGTAGGCTTGAAAATGAAATGAGATAAACCTTTGTTGCAGACATTACACAAATAACCTGTAAAGAGTGCTTGGCATAGTTTTTTTTTTTCTTTATGCTTCATTTAAATAAAAAAAAATCATTCGATTTCCTATGTCAACAATTATTTATTAAGTGGTTACTATGTCTCAGACATTGTACTTATGTCTGAGAATAGGGTGGAAATAAGAAAAATATTGTTCCTACCTTCATGGATTTTCTAATCTGTCATAGAAGGATAATATTAAACAGTTAATTAAACATGTTGTGTTTCATTAGGTAGCTCAGTGTGTCAGAAGTCTTCACAAAATGGTGTAAGAACAGGAAAGAAAGAAAAGCACAATGAAAACTCTCCACGGGTAGCATAATTCGTACATTCATGCGTATATATGGGACTTGACACAACCATGAAGAATGTGCCCTTAGAATTCTTAAATTTATAAATTCATAAAATAAACTTTAATACATAGTTTTATCCCCAATTCAGGACAGTATGCATGAAATATTTGACCAATTCAGAAATGTAGGATTTTATAAAAAACATGGAATAAATTCATAAAACAATATAATATAATAAAACAATCTATATTACATTATATCTTGTTAACATTAAGCAAAGCAGTGATATTGGCAGATCTGAAGGTATGATAAGTGTGAAGCATATATCAAACTCCGGTACTGTATGGACAACAGTAAACAAAATCAGTCAATCATAGAAAAACAGGAGCCTCTTGGAGGTCAGTTCCCTTTGAGCTGAACACTTGCTTTGGCTGGTAATTTTTCTGCAAAATATTTTAGCTCTGAAGGCAAAGCTTCTGAATCCTTTTCATCAACTAAAGATGCCTCTCATTTGACAACAATACACGTCACTAAAAATTCTCAAATGAATTTTTTTCTAATAGTTAGTATATAACCACATGTAATCTGTCTTCTAAATATCTATTTATATATGTATTATGCATTTATTTTTCTTTCTCTCTTAGCATAGACCAAATCCTTTCATGTTGCTTATTCTATCTTGGCATTATAATATAGAGAAGTTTAATTTCAGGATATTATGCTATAAAATATAAGGAAGCATGCATATGCTAATATTGCATGTATAATGATTCCCAGACTATCCTCAAATACACTGAGGATGACCTCTGCCCCATGACCCTAACCATGTCAAGAGTGTGGGTTTCTGACTTGCATTTGAAGTTTGGTTCTAAAAATGGCATTGATCCCCTCATGCACACTCCAGATTTTGACTGTGCTTATATGATATTATGAACGAAAACTCTTCTGTGACTTATGTATAGTATGTTATGAATAAAAACACACATAATATTCTGGATGAAAACTCTGTTGTATGAAATAATTTTTGGTGGATTGCTCATCAAGTTGAACAGTTTATGAAATGGTATGAGATAACGTTCATAAACCTACATCCCATGGCCAAATATAGCCCACTGATAATTTTCATAAATTAAGTTTTAAGGAAACACAGTCATGCTCATTTGTTTATGGCTTCTTTTTTTTTTTTTTAAGATTTATTTATTTGTTTGATAGAGATCACAAGTAGGCAGAGAGACAGGTGGAGCAGGGGGGAGGGTAGGCTCCCCACTGAGCAGAGAGCCTGATCTGGGGCTCAATCCCAGGACCCTGGGATCATGACCTGAGCCAAAGGCAGAGGCTTTAACCCACTGAGCCACCCAGGCACCCCAGTTTATGGCTTCTTTTATGCTATAACAGAAGTTTAGTAATTGTGTCAAAGATCATCTACCCCACAAAGTTGAAAATAATTGCTCTATGTCCCTTTACAGAAAAATTTTCCTTACTCATGAGCCCAGGAAAACAAGTACATCATATCATTATCCTTGATCTCTAAAAATAAAGTGTGGTACCATGGAATCATACCATGGATCCAAGCCCAACTATTTACGATTTGTGGGATATTAAGTTATTTAACATCTCTGAGTTTCTGTTCTTACTATGGAAAATGGGCTAGACAGGTATGTTATCAGGATTATATAAAACCATGTCTGCACAGTGTTTGTCATATGCAATAATATAATTCTTCACATTATTATGAAATGTAAATGAAGGAAATGTCTTTAGGGTGTTGAGTACATGAGATATGAAACGGATCTTGAAGTTAAGGTCAGAATTAGCTGATTGTTTAGGTGAGTCAACACAATTTAGTAGGGGTGGAGAGAAACAGAGCAACAGGATGACTAAAATTATGGTCTAGCCTCAGAATCTCTGAAAAGGGCTGACCTTGGCTTATATATCTTTTTCTCACCCAATCATATTTATACTTTATTTAGTTTGATAAATAAGTGGAGAACCATCTTTTCTCTTTTTATTTCATTATCAAATTGGAAGCAGAGACATAACATAATTTCTTGATTAATTGATAAATTTCTTGATAAAGACTACATCACAAATGGTCAATGTTTTGAGCAGTGGGTGTATGAGAATAGTCACTCCTTTTAGAGTACATAATCAATCTGACTGTATTTGCTCTATTACTAACAAGCATGAGAACACTCAAAGTTGATTTAGTTGTGGTCTCGGTCTTAACTTTAAAGTGAGGGGTACCTGGGGTGGCTCAGTCGTTAAGCATCTGACTTTAGCTCAGGTCGTGATCCTAGGACTGGTCCTGTTATGGAGCCCTGCATCAGGCTCTCTGCTCATCGGGAAGCCTGCTTCTCCCTCTTCCATTCCCCCTGCTTGTGTTCCCTCTCTCTATGTGTCTCTCTCTGTCAAATAAAATCTTCAAAAAAAAAATTGGATAAATAAGAGCAAAGTCCAGTTTATGGTATCTAGATATTGCTTCTATCTCAACCCCTCCCCCCCATTTACATGTTCATATCCATGCTGATATACAGCAATTCCCGTTTTTCTCAAATAAAACTAAAGGTTTCTCTGAGATCTTCCTTCATTTAAATAATCCTGGAGAGGTTTCTCAATGATAAACTGGGACTTCTAGAATAGGCAGTAATTGCATCAATTCTTCCTTAACCAGTCGTAGTATGAAAGTTGTAGAGGGTATCGATATGATCATACTGTCTGTGATACCAAAAATATGTCCTTTGATAGTGATTAATTCCATGACTTGCTCTTTGGATGTCACCATTTGCAATTGCAATCAATAGCATAATAATCCTTATGAATCATGCTAAGCTTCCATTGGCTGATGGTGTAACAGGGCAAAGTTTGTTTCGTAATAATATTGCCAAAATATGTTAACAACCAATGGTTACTTTATAGCAAATGTATTAATTTATATCACCTCTGATAAATGTATATGAGAGGAGGTTAAGATGAATATGGATGTTGAATTTTTTTGTATGACAATTTATGTCTATTTTCACCATCTTTTATTTTTCTAGACTCAAGGACATCTAGAACATTCTCGTAACCTCTTAAAGATCCTGAGTACCATATGCCTAATTCTAATCAACATGATCACTGTTGCCTTTGCCATTTATAACTAGGGAATATGATGAATATGCAGGGCCATTTGCACTGAGCTTTGAATCTGCTTCAGCCTTTACATGATGTAAAGAAGCATCTGCTTGCCTTAGTCACCCAAACAAATTCCAAAAATGAAAGGTGAAGATATCCAAAAGCTGTTGGATTTTACTTTTCTAAAATTTGCCAGTGTTGCATTTCAAGGAGATTTAATAGCACGTGCTTGTGAGGGAAATTATAGAAAAAAACGTAGACAATGGTTAAAAAAAATTATGTAAAGAGATTCATCTGAAAATAACTTTTTTTTAATTCCTAAGAAAAGTAAATGATTTCTTATACCCAGTTTATATGTACCTATTTATTTAACTAACTTCTCAAGGAAAATTTCTGCATCCTTAATTGTATAGGCCACAATGTCTTTTAATTGGGATGATTAAAACAAATAATATCCCAGGGACATTTTTTCCCCACATGTAGATATTTCAATCCTCTCTTTCAAAAAAATAGCTAACTCTCTTGTTTTGTGAGTGTGTTTCTCTCCCACCCTACATCCCCTCTTCCCCCTTCCCCTCTTCTTTTCTTCTGTTCTTTCTCCAAAACAACTATATATTGTATTATGTGCATTATGAAGACACTATTTAAAAGAGAGGGCGATGTTCTGGAAACCTCAATCATTGCCTTTAAATACCGAAAGGACTATTGTAAGAGGGATTAAACTTGGGAAGTACAGCCTTTACTGAATAAAAGTAGGTTAAAACTATAAAGAGAAAAATTTTGACTTGATATGCAATGATCCTTCTATGTCAGAAATAATTAATACTGGAATGAATTGTCTTAGCGCCGTATTCAGCTTTCAGTGATGTTAAAACATAAATGAACACTCACTTGGAAGACATTTTGTTGAACTTAAGAATAGATCTGAGTGACTTTTGGGGTCCCTTTCAGTTATGAAATTTTATGATATAACACATACACACACTCATGCACTTACAAGTGGAATGCGTATGTTCAGTAACATGACTATGGATACCCATGATTTACTCATGTTGGACTATTTAATGCTTAGCTTGTTAGAGTGAAATGATGAGGCTACCATTGCACTAGTCTCCAATGGCAAAAAATGTCACTGCAATTCTGAGTTTTTCTGGAAAGAAGTTAATTACAGGAAGAAGAAACAGAGGTGACTATAGGGTCCAATATCTCCATCGTTTTTTCTTGCTTGGAGAATTGAGTCTAGAATCTGAAGCATGAATAATACTGGAGTGGTTCTGGGTGTAGCGTTAAGCTACCTCTGGAAGATTTGTATAGAAATACAGTCTACAGGATAAATACATATAAAAGGGGTTTCTATCTGAAGATGGGAAGATGGAGCAAAGTATCTTCCTGGAGGAAATAATGTCTAAACTGTATTTAAGTGATTTAAAGATGGTACATACCAAGGAGATTCCAGGAAGAAAGGATAATCATGAATAAATGGAGACTACAGTATTTTTTACCCCACCACTGCATGGAAAGTAATAATATGTAAGACTGGAGAGAGAAACTGGAGTCAGACCGTAAGTGGTTAGAATGTGTAAGCTATGTTAAAGAGTTTGGGAAGAAAGAATTGGGAAGCTTGTTTTATATTTCAAGCAGAGCACTGAAATAATCAGAAATTTTAAAAGACTTTTAAGGCTAATTTTTAGAGACTGGATTAGAATAGGACAAAACTGGACATAGGAAGGACCACTTAGAAGGTTGTGTTAGCAATCTGTGCAGGCAATAGAAGACCTCTTTGCCGTCAGTTTTCCTTGGAATCATGTTCGTTCCAAATTCTTGAACATCCAGCCTAACTTTAGCCACCCGCTGTAAAACTATGTGGATATATACCTTTGGTCATCTCTCTTCTCCGGTAAAAGAGAAAAAACCAGGGACTCTGCTTAAAGATTTGTCCTTCAGGAACATTTTCTTTCTCAGTCGTCCTCCGGGGCCACCAAAGACTGAGACTATTGTGTTTTAGCTGTACAGATTTCCCACATATTATGTAGTTTCACTCATAAAACTGAGCCCAAATAATTCCTTTCTTAGTCAGCTGGACATAAGGTACACCCCATGATGCCATAGATGGAACTTGAGAGGCAGTATAGCAGGGGTAGGTGCCATGAAATCTGATTCACCGATTTCTGCAATTTACATGTACATTCAGGGCTAATTTCATCTCTCACACACCAATTTACTAGATGTTGGAGTGTTCTTTTGCACTCATGGCTTAGAGTGAGGGGATGTTTAGACAGCACTCTTCCAGCCTCTATCCATTATCCAGCTCTGAAGCGACATCCACATTTTTTAGGCATTTGTCCCAGCGACATGTCTACTTCTTGGTGCCATTTATTCAATTTATTGTCTTAATCACGTAAGGCTGCTTTAACATTACACCCATATGCTATGTGGCTTAAACAATAGATGTTTATTTCTCACAGTTCTGGAGGTTAGGAGATCCAGTGTCAAGATCTGCAGATTTAGATCCTGGTGAAGAGCCCTCTTCTCAGTTTGCAGACTGCTACATTCCATCTGTGTCCTCACAAGGCAGAGAGAGGAAGCTCTAGTATTGTTACCTCTTCTAAGGACATTAATCTTATCATGGGAGCAGTACCTTCATGACCTCATCTGAACGTAATTGCCTCCAAAAACTTCTGCTTCCTTATATTATCACATTGGGGGTTAGGGTTTCAACATGGGAATTTGGGATAGAGGAAGCACATAAACATTAGGTCTATAAAAATATGTAACTATTAAACTATTGTATTTTTTATCTAAAGGAAATGGGAACCTATTTTACCATTTTAAGCAGGCCAGTGAAAAACTCAGATTTGCATTTTAAAATACACACACAAGTCCTATTTTATGGAATGGGTTAAAATGGGTACAACTGGGGATAGGAATACCTATTGAGATAGTAATGATTGAGATAGTAATTCAAGTAATAAATGCAGTTTATGTAGATACGATAACTTCTATAGAAAGAAAAAGTGTACCAGCCATAGAAATGTTCAAGAGGTCACCCCAATAGCATTTTGCTATAGTTTCTGGCTTAAGAAATTGGGAGGTAGAATTATCTTCTGTTGAAATTTGGGTTGCAGAGTGGGATCTGTGTTTCCCCCACTAAAGGACATTTCTGTGTTCTTTTTTTGGCTCATATTGTAGGTTCTTTCAGTGCATTTGCATGGAGATGGTGAGTATATTGTTGGGTATTTAGTTTTGAGAATCTAGAGAGAAAATAATTCATCACTAAACTTTCATAACATCCATGCTTGAACCATAGAAATCAGAACAGGGTTTTAAAATTTATTGTATGGTGTGTTGTTTATATAAACTCTAAGTTAAATTTTTATTAAAATAAAACTAAGGAAAGAGACTTGTTTAATATTTATTAGCTTCAGTTTTCTTAAATTTTTTTTTTTTTTTTTTTTTTTTTTAAATTTTTTATTTTTTATAAACATATATTTTTATCCCCAGGGGTACAGGTCTGTGAATCACCAGGTTTACACACTTCACAGCACTCACCAAATCACATACCCTCCCCACAGTTTTCTTAAATTTTTAATCATTTTATAAGTAAGGAAAACTGAGGCTAATAGATATAATACAGCCTACCAAAATCTAACAGAATTTAATGGAGACAGAACTTAAACTCACTTCTCCATATTGCCCTGCCAAGGTCCTAACAGAAGCACCTTGTTGTTTTAGGACCTCAGGTTCATCATATATCAAAAGGATGTAGGCTATCCCTTCCAATTCAAGAGCCTATAAATTGATGTCTAGAAAACCGTTGTTTCTCTACAGCCTAGACTTCCATAAAACCAAGACAGCAATATTTATAGGCCATTTAGCTTCAACTATAAGTTTAGCCTACAGGACAAATTTGAAATCTTTTTTTTTTTTCTTTCTTTCTTTTTTTTTTTTGTGGGGCAGGTTTGAAAGAAAGAGATGATCAGTATTTCTGTATTGTCGGTGAAATATCAGACTATTATAATAAAGTAAATGCCACTGTACAATTAGGATAATATCTCCTCATTTTACTTTTCATAGGAAACAACCTTCTGTACTTAAAAATGAGAGTCTGAAAATAAAAGTTAGAGTCTGTATATTATATTATTAGATCTTCAGAGTACCTTCATCCAGAACAATGAAATTTAGCTTACTAACTATAGAGAACAAACTGATAGTTACCAGAATGGAGATGGATGGGTGGATGGGTTAAATAGGTGGTAAGGATTAAGGGGTGCACTTGTGATGAGCATCGGGTATTGTAAGGAAGTACTGCATTACTATATTGTACACCTGAAACTAATATTATACTCCATGTTAACTACGAGGATTAAATTAAAACCTGGAAAAAAAGAAAAATACAAAATAATAAAATTCAAACATTCTCTGGACAGTTTATATGAAGAGTCTGAACTTTTAAAAAACACTACATTTTCCTTGAAAGGGTGAACATTTATTTATACATATTATATTTAGAAACACAAATGCCAAGTCTTATTAAGGAATATTATTTGGCTGTCTAATGATTGCCAACTCCCCTAGGAAATCAAGCCTTATATAATGTGAAGAAATCAATTAAGCTGAAATTCAAGATTTTGAAAACAAAATAACCATCAACATATATGTTTTGGTCTTTGGTGTCCATTCTCATCCCCAAAGGATGCTTTAGCAGTATCTAATATTCCTAAAATGTAATAATTTTATGCCCAATTTAGGATGAATCTGCTTGCATGATCTTATTTTGAATGGCTTGCTGATTTTGACTGGTCTGTGCTTTGGCTCAGTAGTCAATGGGGGTAAAATGTATATTTAGCTCTATTAAATGAAAGAGCAAACTATCACAACACAGCTTGCTGTTTGCACTAATGGGAATCTTCCCAGTCAAATCAGTGGAAGTGATTTTATAAAATATTTATCTTTGGGAGACAAGAACTTAAGAAATTTATTGCCTCTTTGTGTAGATATTTTCCCACTGGTCTCAAAGAGGCCGTGTTAAACATAATTCTGGAAATGGATCTGCAATTACCACACTCTCTTTGAAAAATAGACAGATTATTCCATTTGTTTATTATTTCCAAGTGACCTCAACTTGAAAATGTAAGCTGAATCTAAATTAGCACAGGATTATTTATGCAATATCAGTCGATAGTTCCAGAAGTGTTCTGGACTATTTGTGTTAGGTGACATGTGATAGTCAATAGGACCTCTTCACAAATCAACCTCAGGTATTTGATTTGAGAGGACCAGAACATTTTGGGAAATTAATTACAGAGTTTGATGCTTTTAAAGAGCAGGTAGAAATGGAATGAAATGAACAAGGTGTTATCATGGCCTTAATTTTATCTCCATAAAGGTGAGGTTACCTAATACAAAAGACTCACAAACTACCAACTCAGTCTTTATACTTTATAAATATAAAGAGTACTTAAAATAGGATTTTATTCTTAGAAATTAGTAAAAAAAAAAAGCAGTAATAATAAACATTTAAAAATCTAAGAAAGAAAACAATACAAACTGCTGATCTAGTTCTAGTTTTGAGGATATATATATCATTAAAATAAAACTTACAATATGAAAGGATAGCTAAAAAAAAATGAGATGAACTCTCTGTGGAATGAAGTATAAAACGTTTAATTTAATGTCTAACTCTTTTAAAAAGATCCGCAGAGGAATAAACTGAAATAAAACTGAAAATACCAGGAGGACAATAAGAGAATGCAAAACAACTAAGTGGAGACTTGGCAGGATAGAAAATGAAGAACTCATAACTATACACAGTGGACTTCATCATTTGCTGGCCTCAGATTGCTTTTGACACTCTTGTGGAATAGCAAATAAAAATCCAGGCAGGTATAGAACTTTCAATGGATGCTGACAGAAAAATCCTACAATGGGAAATTCTTCCAGATGGTTAAAAGGAAAGGATCCGATAATTTGATCAAATAAAGAAACAGTGCAGAATTATTTAGTAATAGATTTTATAATAGAAATGGCTTCTAAGCAAACACATGTCCATTGCCTTTACTGGCACAGAATATTCTAAGTAAGTTAGAAGCCCTCATAATTTCTGAAAGTGCAGGTAATATAGCAAAAAAAAAAAAAAAAAAAAAAAAAAGAGAGAGAGAGAGAGAGAAATATCTCAAAATCAGTAAATGCCACTTTCTGATAAAAATACACTGTGATAAGGACTAAGACATAATTAAAATGCAAAGTCTCACCATCGTAGCGCTCTTTCCATGAAAATCTTTTTGAATGAGGGAATCAAACTTGTGAGCAAAATGCAGCTTTTGCCTAAATCGTGTATTGTCTTCAAATGTTTCTTCAACAGAATTCTCATGTGAAAAGAGATGGGTTGAAATCTCAGGTTGCAGTGTTTCTTTCTCATACCACATGTATGGTAAAGTAATTGGCTATAATTAGAAATTAAACTATAGAAAAGTTATGTAGTTTTATGTAATCTCCCTATGTATTAAAGTTGCACCCATGTCCTATACTTTTTATATTAGTTCTGGCACATTGGTGAGAAATGAAATGCTTCATACTATCAAAATATTAGCAACTACCTCTTTGTTTTAAAGTCACCAAAAACATTTATGCTCATTGTTCTGATTGAGAATGCATATAATTTTATACTGAAGAAGTATCATAGGATTAATCACAGTTTGAGGAAAATTCAAGATTAGGAATGTAAAATAAAAGAACACTGAGTCTAATTATGAGACCAGTATCAGACCTGAATGGAGGTCAAGAAGACCAAAGCCTCTTAGTTTAGGTTGGAAAGAAGGAAATCTTGTGCTGACATTGGAGGTCAATAACAGGTGTGATCAAAGGAAAGATATACTGAGGTCAAATTCACTGATTAGAATTTAGCCAATCATTACCTGAGAGTAGAATTCCTTAGAGGTTTAATATAAAATTGTATTTCTTCTACTGCATAACAGTCTCAGTTAATATATAGTTTAATCTCTTCATAACTATTTTAACCTTAAATACGGAGCTATGGGAGCTTAGAGGAGTGTTTAAGGTGTCAGATATATAATGATGGACCTTTGGCTACATTCCCTAAAATGATGGGGAAGAAATCTTGGTATTTTATTTGAGTTAACAAATAAATGACTTGATTGTAAAATTATAGTGTTTTGTTTTAGAAAATTCTAAGCTTTTAGTTTTTACCCTTGACTTTGTACACAGAAGAGTACTGTGCTTGATTTCAACTCTAGTACACCTTATAGGCTTCCTATATATGTATTCTCCTTTGTGCCTACACCTGCTTCTTTCTCTATACTCTGTTGATTTCTAGATTACTGATTTACTCTTATGTGTGTTCAGATTCATAACAATGCCCTATTAATTCCCAGTTTCTTATTTGAGTATCAGGTTGTGTCTCATGAACTATATCCTTGGAGTGTGGCCAGATATTTCTGAAAACTAGTGTCTCCCTAGCATCTTGGAATGTCAGATGTTAATAAGTTCAAAGAACCATTTGGAGAGGGTTTTACTATTGGGTCAGAGATGAATTCTCTTTGCAGTATGTTGAAAGGTGTGATGGAGAAAACCTGAGAGAGGTGGGAAAATGAGAGATACCGAGAATCAAAAGGTGATATGGTAGATCATGGAGAAATTGGAAAATGAAACAAAACTGGAAGAGAAAGATTTTAGGGGGACAAGAAATAGATTTGTACATATGGCTAAATAATATGAGGACCAGTGAATACCAATTACAGCTCACTGGAGTGTTGTAACCATGCTATGAAGTTAGTCTTGATAGCAGTCTCTTATAAAGGATGTAACAACCTCTTTGACTTGTAGGTAAAATTTTAATGATAAAAATGCCCAATATATGAAGGACTTCTCATTCCTTTTTTGAAAGAGTGTAGCTATCACTGCCATACCCTTATCCAGTTTTTTTTTAAGTCTGTACATTACCCAGTGCTCATAACGAAAATGTACTCTTAAATCCCCATCACCTATTCCCCGCCCCCCCGCCATAACCAAGAGTTTGTTCTCCATAGTTAAGATTCTGTGTTTTTTTAGTCTTGTTTTTTGGTTTTTTGGTCTTGTCTCTTTGTTTCCTTCACTCATTTGTTTTGTTTCTTATATTTCACATATGAGTGAAATCACACGGTAGTTCTTTCTCTGACTGAATTATTTGTTAACATCATACTCTTTAGCTCCATTCATGCCTTTGCAAATGTCAAGATTTCATGTTTTTATGATTGAATAATATTCTTCTGTGCTTATATACCACTTTTTCTTTATTCGTCTATCAGTGGATACCTGGGCTTCTTCCAAAATTGGGTTGTTGTAAATAATACTGCATTAAAAATAGGGATATGTGTATCCCTTTGAATTAGTGTTTCTTACTTTTTGGGTAAATATACAATAGTGTAATACTGGATCATAGCGTAGCTCTATTTGTAACTTTTTGAGGAAACTTTGTACTGTTTTCCACAGAGGCTGCATCAGTTTGCATTCCCACTGATAATACACCAAGGTTCCTTTCTTGCCACATCCTTGCCAGCTCTTGTTTCTTGTGGTTTTATTTTATTTTATTTTTATTATTATTATTTTTTTTAATTTTAACCATTCTGACAGGTGTGAGGTGATACCCCATTGTGGTTTTGATCTGTATTTCCCTAATGATGAGTGATACTGACCATCTTTTCATGTGTCTGTTGGCCATCTGTATGTCTTCTTTGGAGAACTATCTGTTCATATCTTATGCCTGCTTTTTAATTGGATTATTTAATTTTGGGAGATTGAGTCATGTAAGTTTTTTATGTTTTAGATTCTAACCCTTTAATGGATACGTCATTTGTGAATATCTTCTCCCATTCCATTGGTTACCTTTTGGTTTGTTGATTATTTCCTTTGCTGTACAGAAGCTTTTTATTTGTATCAGTCCTGGTGGTTTATTTTAGCTTGTATTTCCCTTGCCCCAGGAGACATCTAGAAAAATATTGCTGTAGCCAATGTCAGAGAATTACTGCCTGTATTCTCTTCTAGGATTTTTTTTATGGTTTCAGCTCTCATATTTAGGCCTTTATTCCATTTTGATTTTATTTTTGTGTACAGCATGAGAAAGTGGTCCAGTTTCATTTTTTGCATGTTGTTCAGTTTTTCCAACATTTGTTAAAGAGACTGTCTTGTTCCAATTGTATATTCTTGCCTCCTTTGTCAAAGATTAATTGACCACATAATCATGAGATTATTTCTGAGTTTTCTATTCTGTTATATTGACCCATGTGTCTATTTTTGTGCTAGTACTACACTATTTTGATTACTATAGATTTGTAATATAACTTGAAGTCTGCAATTGTGATACCTCCAGTTTTCTTTTTTCTTTTTCAAGATTTCTTTGACTATTTGGGATCTTTTGTAGTTCCACACAAATTTTAGGATTGTTTCTTATAATTATGTGAAAAATACTGTTGGTATTTTGATAGGAATTGCATTTAAATGTTTTTTTCCTAGTTTCTCTTTCTGCTATTTCATTATTAATGTGTAGGAATGCAACAGATTTATGTACATTGATTTTATGTCCTTTATCTTGATTAAATTCACTTATCAATTCTAGTAGGTTTGGGTGGAGTCTTTTGGGTTTTCTCCATGTAGTATCCTGTCATCTGCAAATAGTGAAAGTTTTACTTCTTTACCAATTTAGATGCCTTTTATTTCTTTTTGTTATCTGATTGCTATAGCTAGGACTTCCAGTACTATGTTGAATAAAAGTGGTGAGAGTGGACATCCATGTTTTGTTCCTGATCTTAGGGGAAGAGCTCTCAGTTTTTCTCCATTGTGTATGGTGTTTTCTGTGGGTTTTTCATATAAGGCCTTTATTGTGCTGAAGTATGTTTTCTTTAGATCTAGTTGGTTGAGACTTTTCATCAAGAACGGACATTGTACTCTGTCAGATGCTTTTTCTGCATCTATTGAAATGATCCTATCATTCTACCCTTTCTCTTATTGATGTATCAATGTATCACAATGATTGATTTGCAAATATTAAATCACCCTCACATCCTGGGTATAGATACCACTTGATAGTGGTGAATGTATTTCTACAGTGTATTGGATTCAGTTTACTAGTATTTTGTTGAGGGTATTTGAATCTGTGTTCACCTGAGGTACTGGCTTGTAGTGTGTGTGTGTGTGTGTGTGTGTGTGTGTGTGTGTGTGATTATCTGGTTTTGGTGTCAGGGTACTACTGGCCTCATAGAATGAATTTGGAAGATTTCCTTCCTCTTTTATTTTTTGGAATAGTTTGAGAATAGGTATTGACTCTTCTTTAAGTGTTTGGTAGAATTCACCTATGAAGTGGCCTGGTCCTGGACTTTTGTTTGTTTGGAGGTTTTTTTGGTTCGTTTTTGTTTTGTGTGAGTGTGTGTGTTACCACTGATTCAAAGTTTCATCACTGGTAATTGGTCTGTTACAATTTTCTATTTTTTCCTGCTTCAGTTTTGGTAGGTTATATGATTCTGGAAATTTATCCACTTCTTCTAGGTTGTCCATATTGTTAACATATAAATTTTCTTAATATTCTCTTACAGTTATTTGTATTTCCATGGTATTGGTTGTTATTTCTCCTCTTTGATTTGTGATTTTGCTTATTTGGGTCCTCTCTCATTGGGTCCTCTTAAAGTTTGGCTTTTATAGTGAGTGAATGGTTTTTCAAGACAGAATATTAAGATGAATAGCTTCCATAGAAATTCAATGAATTGTTTCTACTGTGGACCTAATATAAATGCTTTTAAATTTAAATTGCTGTGTGTGTGTGTGTGTTTAAAAATGTCATAGACTCTAGGAGGGTTGTTACCTGAAAATTTTAGTTGGGAGTCTGTATGAAAGTATTTTTGAAATATTCAGCTGTATCATGGCCTGGCACCCTTCAGTAAACAAGCAGGAGACAAAAGAATCTCTCCCAATATCAGCTCTCACAGGGCTGTGAAGTATTTGACCTGACAACTAGGTTTGGATTCTTATGCTATGTTCACATTCTATGGCACTTTCTGCTAATCATTTATTATGGTACAAGGTAAACACAGTTAACCTCTTTAAAGAACTCTGATCCAATATTGAATTACTTTCATGAAGATTCCTAGAGCATAGGATCAGGGAGGCTCAATGACATAAAACCCTGGCATAGTCATTGCAAAAATAGTTACAATTTTTAATCAGATAAATTGATTATGACCAAGTTAGGCAGGCAAAAAGGCAGTTAGGGTCTGGAAAACTTACTGCAGATACTAAGTTTTTGCCTGAATTGGGGCTTAGAGCTCAATACCTTGGTGAAAAGAGAGGAGTTGGGAAGGGCCTTGAGGAACTCCAGAAATAGAAAGCAGAACCTAGCAAACAGGTTATTAAGACTGGGCTCAAACATAAGGTAACAAAGTAGAAATGCAGTTACCAGAAATTAAGTCAAAGGTAGAACTTTAGTCACAGGAACATGGGAGAAAAATATTTTGCCTTCAGATCTAGAACTCCTGTTCCCTGAGAACGGAGAATTAAAATTTTGATTTCAAATCTCTTGTGCATTGAAGTGAAGGTCCTTGAATCACTCCTGACAACTGGGTTCCACATTCTGGGGTAGTGCCTAGCCCAAAGGTGAGAGTCTAGTACTTTAACTCAAGGAAATGAGAGATTTGGGGCCTGGGTATCTGGCAGACTTGAGAGCTATAAATGATTACTGAGTAAGATTCTTTTAATTCACAAAGTCAAAGTTGTATAATTCCTTTCTGTAGTGTTTTGATAGCTAATAAATTCTATTAACTCTTGTCCAAACTGAAAAATTAATGACAGAATACACTTATTTTTGACTATATCTATTTTCTAATAGTTTCCCAGAAAATCGTCCACGTGTTGGTTATGCTGTACCTTTTTTTCTTACAGATAGGGGTGAAGTTCCAAATTTTAAAAATTATGGCAAGAATGGAAATAGGTACACTAGAATTACTATATAGCATATTAAAAATTAGGCCCCTTCATTTGTAGTTTTTAGTAAAGATAAAAATCCTAATCAAAGTAATATATGACTTTACTGGTATATCTTGAGGGACCAGAAAATGGAAGAAAACCATAGTATTAAGGATTATTCCAAATGCTTAATGGCTTTTTTTGAAAGAAAAAATAAGTAGATAAATCACATTTACCTCAGATCCAGTCACAAATCATCTTAACATCAACTTTTTAAATTGTTAAGTACATTTCTTTTTTTTTTTTTTTTTAAAGATTTTATTTATTTATTTGACAGAGAGAGATCACAAGCAGGCAGAGAGGCAGGCAGAGAGAGAGGAGGAAGCAGGCTCCCTGCTGAGCAGAGAGCCCGATGCGGGCCTCGATCCCAGGACCCTGAGATCATGACCTGAGCCGAAGGCAGCGGCTTAACA
>NC_081565.1:44660285-44741393 GCF_022355385.1 Mustela nigripes | reverse complement strand
GATGCGGGCCTCGATCCCAGGACCCTGAGATCATGACCTGAGCCGAAGGCAGCGGCTTAACCCACTGAGCCACCCAGGCGCCCGTTAAGTACATTTCTATACTGAAAATTTTTTACTATGGTCACATCCACTGGTATTTCACAGGTCATTATTTTAATACTATGAAATACTTCTCAGATATCCTCCTTAACAAAGGCATGAGGAAAAAGCCCAACCATAAATTAGCCACTTGGAGGCTCATAACAAGTAGATTAATGTAAAGGCATCCTACTTTGACTTACAACCTTTTTGCAGAATAATGGATGTAACTCTTCAACACAATGAGACAGGACTCACAAAGACCAATTCTAATTGAGATTAGTTATGACCATTGGCAGATTGGGTAAGAACTAATTCATGCATAAATGTTGAAGCCAGCATGATACACATTTTTGTCTTTTAGAAAATAGAGTCTATTTTTAATTATATCCAACTGCAACTGTCTCCTGACATGGAGAGTTTGAATAGGCACTTGGCTACATAAATCTAGAGTTCAGAGAAGAGGGCTGGGATACAACTCAGTGTGAGGGTTATCAGGATTTAGATAATACTTAAAGACCTTGGATGGGGTGGAATCTTCTGTGGAATTAAAGTAATGTAAACAAAGTTTAAAAGATATCAGAAAATGAAACCCTGTGACTTTCAATTACTTTAAAATTCAGGAATGTGAGAAGTAACCCTCAAAAAATCCCCAAAAGGGGAAGTCAGGGAGGTAAGATGAGACCCAATTGAGAAAGACTATTCCCAAAGCAAGAAAAAGGAAAGCTTAATAAATATACCCAAAGGATCAAATAAGTGATTAAAAGTTGATTTGTGAAGAGTGATATTGATAATAACAAATTCTAATTGGAGTGGGTTCTAAAGGGGATGGTCAAGAGAAGCAGAGTGTAGACAGCTATGTCCGAGGGTACAGCTGTAAAGAATAGCACTAGAGGTAAAGCGGTGTAAAGAGGTGCACTAGATTTGTAGTGTCATGAAAAGCTATATTTCTTGGAAAAAGATTGCTTATAGTTATGTTTGTCATTCAAAGCCTTTCCATACGTGAACCAAATATATGGAACTAAATTAAGAGCAGGAAAATTGTTCAGCCAAGAATATTATGTGTGCTCCTTTCTTTGAACTAAAAAACAGAACAAAACAAAACAACCCCCCCCCCCCCAAAAAAAAACCCACTAGATCTCCTTAGGAGAGGAAACACTGCAATCCTTATAGGCTGCCATTTAATTGTTAACGTTTTCAATGGAAGTTTTACTATTGCAGCAAAAATGATGATTTGGGAGTTAAGCAGACCCCAGTTCAAATCTGCACAGTATTTTCATGTATGTTGTAATTTTAGTGCAGAAGTTTGGATTATTTCTATATATCACCAATTATAAGGATAGATACGGAATCAGTTTGCAACCTGTAAGGTGTGGGGGTAATTGATGGATTTTTCTTTTTGTGGTTGTTGTTTAGGCCTGATGAAGTAACATTTTAATAAGCTTAAGCTTTAAAACTGTTAATTTAAAAAAAAAATTCTGAGTGACTTAGATAAACACTCAGCAATTATTAATTATTATTGTGATAGGAGATATCATTTCCAACCATACAGATGAACTCTTGAAAGCCAAGATAGTTTTAGAAGCTGCTTACTGTCACAGAACCTGTAGCTGAGCTAACAAACTTACTTGAATTTGCTCCTTGGTTAGTCTAAAATAGAAATATAAGGCGCAGTTGTCCCTCAAAGTAAACTTTATTTGCAGCAAATAAGGACATCATGGGGATAACTTATAAAACTGTGACTACCCTAGTAAGGATGGATGGGTTTCTTTTACTTAGAATTACAATGGATAAAGGAGCCTTACTATTTTAGGTAGAGGCAGGCACAAGGTGGTCCATATACCTTAAGGAAACACACCTATGCATACATTGTATTTTACATAAATGAGGTTGAGGTCCTCCTTGGGTGAAGATTTTAGTGATATAATGAGGTAAAGGTAACTGTCAGCCACTCCGTGATTACCTCCATGGTCCATCTGTGCAGGCATGAGTTGGGGGTTAAATTCAGACTGGTCTGGTCAGTCTAGGCAAGCCAGAACTCTTTGTCTGGACAGTTGTCATTGTTTCAGTTTTCATCACCAACGCTACCCCCTTGGCTCTTGCCTGAGTTAAGAGATAAGCTAGAAGGAAAAGCTTAAGAAGACGGTGGGACAAAGATCTAGGGTGGAAGCAAGTGAGCAGTAAAGGTCAGGTCTTGGGGTCTCACTGGTGACGAACCCAGTCTAAGGAACTTTGAAAGATTTCCTAACAGGGTTAGGGTAACCTTAAAGATAATTTTTATAACTAGACTGGTGTTTGGTGTGTACAAGAGATAATAATCCTCCTGTAGACCTATTGTAAGGAAATAGTAGACATCAGCCTGTTTTTAGCCATCCGTAGCATAAATATTTCCTTCTTGTATTTGGAGAATTTTTTGCAGTCTGAATCTTGTGAGGTGGGATTCTGCCTCCACCCATGAAAACTGTATATGGCCAAATATCTATTCTTTCAGGCTTACGGAAGCTTGCGTGCATCAAAGAAAAATTTCACCAGACAAGTTAAACAGGCAAGGATGACTTTATTCAAAACTAATAACGAAGAGAGATTAAACTGAAGTCTCTTGAAGTGAAAGGTGGGAATGTTTTTAAATGCTGGGAGGAGTTAGTGCAAAAGTACTGGAGAATGTTACAGGGGAGGTGGGCCGATTAGCAAACATAATTAGACCATTTGTGTTTGCTAATTGGCACTTATCTCATCAAAATTAAACTTCTACCTTTCCACAGAGACTGGGAGATAGGAGTGCTAACTTTGCTGATGATTACCTTTCAAAGGGATGGCTCTCAGGTCCTTGAAGTTCAGTTTTGGAGCTGGCAAGCTCTAAGAAAAGGGATGTCAGGGGACTATAGTGACAAAGGAACTTATCAAAAGTTTGTCATGTTGAGGGAATGTTAAGGCTGTGTTGGTCATAAAGACAGATGATTAAGGCTTGGTCCATGGGATGCCCCTCTTGGAACCTTTGGAATTTACCCAGGTGTTAGTATCAAGAGTCCGGTGCTCACCAGAAATGGTGGAGGTGATGATGGAGTTGAGATTCCAGCCAACCCATTGGACAATGATGTTTCATGGTGGAAGCCCCCAAAACATCTTTCCTATAACCAGATTTTCCCCATGATTATATTCATAGCTTCTTAGATTATCTTGGTTCCTATCTGAATTATGAGCCTGGTTTACCAACTTAACTTTGATTTACTGAACTCTCCAATATTCAGACAAAAATAGTCTTTCTGCTTAGTTAATGAGAATTTATTTTTTCTTTTGTTTGGAATGAAACACACTGACTGCTCTTTAATGTTTTTCTGGACACATTTTCATGCTGGATGACATTTCTTTTATGCCACTAAGAAGAGTTTTATTTACTCCTCTTTGGCACTCCACTGTCACTATCATAAATACAAATTCATTCTTATATTGCTTGGAAAAGTAACAACAGTTCCACATACTATAGCTTGTCCTCAATAGAATATCCTATGCCAGAATAAAAGATGAAAACTAATTAAAACTCTAAATGTGACTAAAACAACTGGGAACACTACATTCAGCCTAACTGAGGATGTAGAAGATCTGCCAAAAATGTGAAATATAGTTTTTTACTGATTCATGTATAGATAGAAAAATAAGGATAAATGTAATAATTTACCATATCATCATCATATTCCTTTATAAGGCTATTTATTATAGATTATTATAATATTTCCCAATATTATATTTTTCTCCTTCCTCCCTCTTGCTGTCTTTGCTTTGAAACAAATATTTCTTCAACACAAGTGATGTTATCAATATAATGTGAGCTGTTCTGAGGAATATTTGAAATATAGAAAATGACTTACATATAATATATGACTATATATGTATATATAAATATGTAAATATTAAGTGACTTAAATATAATAAAATATAGATAATGACTTAACTTTGAACAGCTAAAAACTTAACTAGCCAGTAGTGAAGAGTCTTGTGTGGTCGTTACAACAATGGAAGTTTACAGCAACATAGACGATCTATCTGCTGATATAAAATAAGGAAACATCAATGGCTTATATATATGGGGCAATGTAATAGTGAATAGAGCTTAGTCTAGAAATTAGAGGAATCATTTTGTATTAATATATTTTTTTAAATTTTTTATTTATTTTCAGCATAACAGTATTCGTTTTTGTACCACACCCAGTGCTCCATGCAATCCGTGCCCTCTATAATACCCTATTTTTATGAATGAATTAATCTCATTGGGTCATTTGAAAATAGAGATATTAATAATGTGTCTATTTCAGCAAATCGAGACCAAAGTCAGATAGGGTAGTAATATATGTACAACCTCTCAATCAATAATAAAAGCCTGTGTACATGTAGATCAGTATTTTTTTAATTAATTATTATATAATACATCTAGATAAGTTAGGAACTGGCTTAAGTATATGTTACTGCTATTACTGTTACAATTAATTCTTTGTTGTACAGCTGGATAACATTATTCAACAACATGATCTTTCTGAGGTGTCAATAGCTGCTCCTTCCTCCTCTCCCTTTTGCACTTCCGAGAACGGTGTCTCCATGCCTCTGGTTGCTTCTGTCAAAACCCTTGCCGTTATCATGGACTCTCCTTTCACTCAGGCTATGTCTTTAAAATACATGACACATCTGTACATTTCTCACCACTATGACAGTTGGCTTCTTTACAGTGTATCCATCCGCTGTGATCTCTTTACTGAATACTCCAAGAGCTTTGCAGTGGCTTTCCCGCTTCCACACTCAGCTCCACACAGAAGACGTAGTGATTCTGCAAAATGTAAAGCTGAGCATTAGCAATCTTGCTTAAGATCATTCCTTGGATTTCTGTCACCACACAATGCCTGCCATGAATGTCTCAGCTATCGTTCTCCCTTTATCTCTTTTTTATATGAGTTTCCTCTTTCACTGGACTTTGGCTTTTACTCTAGAAAGTCAAAAATATTCCTGCCCTGATGACTTAGGAGCTGCTATTCCCTCATCCAAAACACTTATTTAGGGTATCTAGAGGGTTTGCTTGCCTCTTTCTTTGTGTGTCTAATACTCTCTCTTCCAAGAATCTTTCATTAACCATCCCATCCATATCGCAAGCTCTGTTCCTCACTATCACTTGTCCTGCTTTATTTTTCTCCTGTAACACTTATACCTGCCTGACGTTATATAGTGTTTTGTATTTGTTTGGTACAAGCTCCTTGAAAGCACAGGTTTTGTCTGATTTACCGCTTTATTGTTAGCCAAATCAGTGCATAATGTATACTCAATACATTTTTTTAAAAGATTTTATTTATTTATTTGACAGAGAGAGATCACAAGCAGGCAGAGAGGCAGGCAGAGAGAGAGGAGGAAGCAGGCTCCCTGCTGAGCAGAGAGCCCGATGCGGGGCTCGATCCCAGGACCCTGGGATCACGACCTGAGCCGAAGGCAGCGGCTTAACCCACTGAGCCACCCAGGCGCCCCTACTCAATACATTTTTATCGAAAAAGTGAGTGAGTGAATGAGTCAGTTTAAAACATGATGTCTTTTGATTATTTCTCTAGAGATCAAATTTTATGAATTTGTCTTCTATAAGATTGCTCAAGTTGGGGGATGGATGTTTCATATCTAAAAAATGAAAGGATTAAGACAAGATTGCTTCCAATTTTTATTAATCAAAGAAATATAAAAATGAAGACATAGTATAAGTCCAGAAAGTCCCTTATTATTTTTCATTACCAGGGACCTAACAGTATTATTATATCTAGTTGATTTAATTGTAACTGAAAACAAAAATTTGGTGTCTTTGTCTGGGCAACTCTAATTTGGATAAAAGTTGCTTTGTTTGAAGCTTTAAAAAATAGAGCAAAATTTTTTCCAAAAACCAGGGTACCTCAGTGGATCCTTATCAGTGTGAGCCTCTAGGTTAGACAACTATTTTAAGGGCTGTGGTCATGGAGATAGCAATATTCATTACCTTAATATTTTTACCTGATCAGGGTGTCTGGGTGGCTCTGCGGGATAAGCATCTGCATGAGGCTCAGGTCATGGTCCCTGGGTCCTGGGATAGAGCCCAAGATCAGTTTCCTTGCTCAGCGGGGAGTCTGCTCCTTCCTCTCCTTCCTGTTCAAGCTATCTGTCTCTGTCTCTCTCAAGTAAATAAATAAATAAAATATTAAAAAAAATATTTCGACCAGATGGAAGAATACATTTTACATATATGCCTACAGATGTTGCCTGACCATACTACAGGGAATGTTAAAAAAAAGGACAGTATAGCAAAGTTGAAGAGCTCATTTTTTTTGAATTCAGACTTTAACAGACTGGTTCTGCAATTTATTAGGTATGTAAACTATGGCAAATTATTGAACCTATTTTTTTAAGTTATCAAATGAAGATAATATTGTGTAAGAATTGAATAACTGAAAGACTTAAAGTACTTAGGACCATGTCTGTGATATAAACCTATAAATGGTGGTAATGAAAATAGGGTGATAATGTTTTCACTGGGATTGCTGTCTCGGATTCTTAGATCTTTCAATATTTAATGGTCTAGAAGCCCTCCCTATCACCAGCAGATGTCATAAAAGCCAATAAAAACATAAAGAAGTCTTCCATAATTAAAAAAAGCATTCTTGTATTTTTGCACCATTTGTGTTTCTAGTAGTAACATGCACCTGCTAGACCCAACTAGTCATCTGGTCTCAGGGTTCTGCTTTCCTCCTGAACTCTATTTGCTCCTCCCTATATTCCCTGAAGCCTGACCCTTAATCTTCTTCCGTGTCTGTTGTGCAGTAATATTATTTGACTTTACTAAACTTCTCTTTCTGCTCTATTCTTTCTTCTTCCGCCCCTGTTTCCATATAGATTTGAACAAAAATCCTGAAAAAGGTAAATATATTAGTATTTTCATTAGTTCTGTTTCAAAGGAATTTCTTTTGTCCATTTATATTTTTGCTCATTCTCTAATTTGCAGACATTAAGGATAAGAAAAAAGAGAAAAACAAATTAAAAAAAATGGGGAACAGTTACATATGATCCCAGAGGTCATCTTGGAAAATTATCATTAGCATAACTAAAATTCATGATCTATATCTTTATTCCATCTATTGGTGAAAGTTTTTCAGTTTATCATTTATTTTCACATAGACACAAGAATATTAATATTTGGGTAAAACACATGCAACCCGAGTGACTTATTTTACAACTCTATGAGGACTAGAACAGGATATAATTTCGTAGTAGGGAAGACATGGTATTTTTCTCTCTGTTCCTTTAATTAATGTCAGTGATTATGTTCAATAATCAAATGCCTAGGATAGAGTAAGTGTTAAAGATAAATTTGTTGACTGAAAATAAACTAGTTAATTTCTAACTTTGGGGAACTAGATAACTGATGTTCAATTCAAAATAAATCAGAAGGAATGAATAAGGCACCATTATTTTACCCACTGTTATTTACTTCCCAACTTCAAATGTACACATCTTTAGTAGGGAGAAAAGGCCTTTAATTTGGCATGGTTTTCAATTTACAGGATACTTGGCAAATTTCTCAGTTCGGTAGTAGTCAGAACTGTCACTGAGACTGTTCATTACACATGCACATGCATACGTTTATGTCCGGATATATCTCTGCAAACACAGTCATGTATATATGCTATATGTATGAATATAAAATTATGGTTGTGAATTTAAAATTTAAATGAATACATTTAACTACATATAAATACATGCAGTCTTATTATCTATTGAAGACAGACTGATTTTGAGCTACTTAACACATGTGCCAGAATTTTTTCAGTTGGTTTGATACTGTTCCCCAATAATTGTAATGTGATTCATTTAACATTCTAGCACTTAAAAGAGGATCTGGCACTTAGAAGGTACCCATTAAATAGCTGTTGAATAAAGAAATTACTTCTCTCAGCTACCTATACATGGAATATTTGGACAAATATTTCATGTTCACTTTTTTTTAAACACTCAATTGAGGTATGATTGACATAGAAAATGCTGTATATTTTCAATGTACAAAACTGGAAGAGTTTGGAGTTAATATGCTTGTGAAACCATCACCACAATCTATTTTAAACTTTGTTTTAAATATTCCATAATGAAATTAATTATTTGCATAGTCTTAAATGCAAAGGTTGGTGTCACAATTAATGGAAAAATGGTATGATGTCTTTTCTAGGGAACATTTTAGAGGTAGATATATTTATAAGATTCTTCTAGAAAATTGTGGAGCATAAGGAATAGCATGGAGGACGTTGGGAGATAGAAGTAAGTTGGGGAAAATCAGAGGGGGAGACAATCCATGTGAGGCTGTGTACTCTGAGAAACAAACTGAGGGTTTTGGTGGGTATTAAAGAGGGCACATGGAGCACTGGGTGTGGTGCATAAAGAATGAATTTTGGAACACACAAAAAAAGATTCTTCTAGAAGTTAATTTAAGGACTAATCCATTTGGTCTTTACTATAATGTGGGATAAATGTGAGGGAAATTTACTCCTATCTGTTGTGATGCTAATACTAAAGGCTGTATTTCTGTTAATATGTTTATATTTGTCATCTCTCTTAAAATCATAGAGAGGGTATCATTTCCTTCATTTTAACCAGGTCCTAACTCTGTCCTAGATAGTGTTTATATACATTACTTATATAGCAAAGTCAAAGGGCAAAAAGGATAAGAAGAACTGATTTCAGCATTATCTGTTTCTTATTATCTGAAAAAAAAAAAAAAAACTCAAAATTTTCCCTCTCCTCCCATATCTGCAGATTTTGGTTAACTTAAACCAGCTTTAACTCTAAAATGTCAAAAGAAATGTAGATCTCATATTCCTAATGTTAAATTTGATGGGTATGATCAGATAGCGAAATAAATTATTAGGTTATAGTTATTCCATATGAAATTTGAAAGTGGTTTCTCAAATAAAATAAAAAGGTAATTATAACTTTTATTGCCTTGGAAAAGACTTGGCTAAAATAAAAATTTCATGGGAAAACTTCTACCGATCATTAAATACAGCAATGAAAAGAGATTGCAAGAGTGAGTCACTGGAGTTGTGCAGACTTGAATTCTAGGTGACCTCCATCAGTCTCCTTTTTTCTAACCCAATCAAAACAAAAATTGACCATTAACTTTTCTAATCCATTTCTAGACTGGGATCTTGGATTTCCAGTTACTTTGGAACCATATGGGTAGGGATTAAGATACCTATTAAATTCAGAAAACATACTTTTTCTATGAATTTATTAAGGGAGTTCATACTTAAAATATAAACTATTCTAGTATCAAAGGACTTGCCTATGTTTTTTTGCATTTTCTGTCAGTGGAACTGTTTCTGTGATATTCTTAGGAACCTTAGTGACCACTGAAAAATTAGAAGGAGAAACCCATGAAGAGTCTTATTAATCACTGATGATAGGTCCCACCTTCAAAGTTTTGACCCAGCAATAGCAGATCTGGTACAGATGACTGAGGCTACCCCCACTGTTAATGAGATTTTAAATTCATTGTAGGCTCATGGTTGATTCTGTGAAACACAGATTGACCCCAGTAATTAAGGAGATGCTTTTATTTAAGTTATTCCATTGTATATATATACCACATCTTCTTTATCCATTCATCTGTTGTTGGACATCTAGGTTCTTTCCATAGTTTGGCTATTGTGGACATTGCTGCTATAAACATTCGGGTGCACGTGTCCCTTCAGATCACTACATTTGTATCTTTAGGGTAAACACCCAGTAGTGCAATTGCTGGGTCGTAGGGTAGCTCTATTTTCAACTTTTTGAGGAACCTCCATGCTGTTTTCCAGATTGGTTGCACCAGCTTGCATTCCTACCAACAGTGTAGGAGGGTTCCCCTTTCTCTGCATTCTCGCCAGCATCTGTCATTTCCTGACTTGTTAATTTTAGCCATTCTGACTGGTGTGAGTTGGTATCTCATTGTGGTCTTGATTTGTATTTCCCTGATGCCAGGTGATGTGGAGCACTTTTTCATGTGTCTCTTGGCCATCTGGATGTCTTCTTTGCAAAAATGTCTGTTCATGTCCTCTGCCCATTTCTTGATTGGATTATTTGTTCTTTGGGTGTTGAGTTTGCTAAGCTCTTTATAGATTTTGGATACTAGCCCTTTATCTGATATGTCATTTGCAAATATCTTCTCCCATTCTGTCAGTTGTCTTTTGGTTTTGTTGACTGTTTCCTTTGCTGTGCAAAAGCTTTTGATCTTGATGAAGTCCCAATAGTTCATTTTTGCCCTTGCTTCCTTGCCTTTGGCGATGTTCCCAGGAAGAGGTTGCTGCCTGTGCTCTCCTCAAGGATTTTGATAGATTCCTTTCTTACATTGAGGTCCTTATTCCATGGCTTTCTTTCCTGTGTGTCTCCACATGTGTGTCTTTTCATAAGGCAACCCACCATTAGATTTGAAGCCCACTCTAATCCAGCATAATCTCATTTTAAGTAATTACATTGCAAATTGTATTTGCAAAATAGGCAATTTCCAAATAATATCACATTCTGAGGTTCCAGATAGACATGAATTTTAGGGGGATGCTATCCATTATACTGCACTGCCTAGTAATTGTTACTTTGCTTTTTTTCACCACTTTCTCTATGCATATATCTTATTCAGGAGCCTCATTATTAAGGACTACTTCTAGGTGCATTGATTTGGGGGCATTTCTGATGTGCCTTGCTCTCAATGTGCCTGCAAACAGGCTAGTGTGATTTTGTTGGCATAAATCCTTTAAGAAGAGAATTTTAAGCATTCACAGTAAGTGGCTTTTGGAGGGTAGAGGCAAATACAGAATAGATACGGGTGGGTCACTGGTAATGACTGCTACAGGAATCTTCTTGTAAATTCTATTTTTGTGAATGACTTGGTAATTTTAAAAAGTAGATGTATTCCTTCTTCCCATTTAGCTTAGAAAAAGAAATATGTATGTGAACATGACATGTTTTTATAATTTGAATAGTCAATTAACTCTACAAGGTAATTAAAACCACAAAGAAGAACTAAATTTAAGCTAAAGTTGGTTATTGTTTTTTTGGTGGGCTTCCCACCTTTCCTCCATTATTAAATGACATTTAAAGTAATTTCTTAAAACAAGATACATCATTTAATAACATTGTTTTTCACTTAATTATAAAGGATATATATCTTACAGTACAGCTGGAAGTAGTATACCTCAGTTATAAAATGCTCTGAGTTTTTTATTAAAATTTTAACCCATTCTGATATGTATATAATCAGATCATTTAGAGAACAGGGTTCTTAGACCACCTTGTATTTCTCTGGCATGCTCTTTCCAACAGTAGTTTTTATTTATTTATTTAAAAGATTTTATTTATTTGACAGAGAGAGAGAGAAAGAGATCACAAGTAGACAGAGTGGCAGGCAGAGAGAGAGAGGGGGAAGTAGGTTCCCTGCTGGGCAGTGGTTTCCTTCTTCATGATTTTATAAAAATTTGTAAAAGTTATTGTTGAATCCACTGCAATGATATGGAAAAATGCACCATCCCTTTTATCACTCTTTTATCATATATTATTGTCTTCATGTATATATATCCTAAAATTCCTTTCTGATAATAATCACTTATATGTGTTTATTTATTATGCAAACAGGGCGACAGAAGAGAGAGATCATAATTGTCAATATAAGAATGTATAAATCCTCATGCTATTCATCATTTGCTATTTTAATCTCCACTGTGCCCTATTCTTTTGCCAATTTTCTTATAATTTGACTCCATTCTTATTTTATGATATAGTTACATTTTATACATATACCTCTCAGCTGCTTGAAGTTATTTTAGAAACAAGACAGTGTTTTAAAGTAAGGCATATGTTTATACATACAATGAAAAAGAGTAGCCACATATACTTAACAAAACAAATAGGCAAGCAACACAAGCCAAAAAAGACAAAGAATGGCTATTTGGAAGTAGTTGTCCAGGTGTGAAATGAAAACCTGAAAACAAACCTGTTCTTGCTATGTGTTGATTTTTCTATTTATTTTATGAAGGTGTTAATTTGGGTATCTGTATTGGTTTAGATATCTTGGACATATGTAGGTGTATTTACTTCCTAGGTCTGTCTTAACAAATTAACACAGATTTGATGATTTAAAACAACACAAATATATTACCTGACATTTTCAAAGACTAGAGGTCTGAAATTAAGGTGTGGGTAAGTTTGGTTTCATCTCAAGGCTCTGAGAGAAAAGCCATTTTATATTTCTCTTCTAGTTTCTGGTAGTTTTAACAATTCTTGACAGTCTTTGACTTATAAATGCATCACTCCAATCTCTTCCTCTGTATTCATATGATTTTCCTTCTGATTCTCCATGTCTATGTTCCAGATCTCCCTCTCCCATCTTAAAAGTGTACGAGCCGTGAGACTTAGAATTGACCCAAAAGAGTTGAGATATCATCTCAAGATCTTTTAACTTACATCTGCAAATACTGTTACTCCAAATGAGGTCACATTCTGAGATTTTTGCCTGGTAATATATTTTGGGAGCCAATATTCTATTCACTGCATTAGAGTTTTCATCATGTGAAGAAACTGGTCCAAAATCTAAATACATCTCCTTTTAATAACCTATAAATATATTGAGAATAAGAAATTGTTAAATATTTTAGAACCTCAAAATTCAATTATGTATTTGAATAGATGTTGACTATGAGGAAACCTTAACTCAATGCTTGAATTCAGCTATGTTCTTAACCCTTTTTAAGGACAAATGTTTAAACCACAATTCTTAATGAGGCATATCCTTGATATGCATATCCTCAACATTTGGTATTACATGACACAACTCAATTCTCCCAACCCACTTTATAAACTGGCCAAGGGTCCTACGTAGTCAGAGAAACAATGCTAATGAGACTTTTTTGTTTTTACAATGTAAGTTGGAAAGTATAGACAATGAACAATGGGATGCGTTGAGAAGGATTATGGAGTAAAGTAAAAGTCATATCTCATTATGAACATGCAAAAATAATGAGAAAAGAGTAATTAAAGTAGACCATGTACTCATGACACATGAAGAGTGGGGAACCCAACTGATTGTGGGACAGAAAAAAGAAAACAACCAGGCTCACAACTCATAGAATTTATTCATGCTGTTCCCTTTTCTAGGAATGCTCTTCCTCAAATACCATCATCATTTATTCCCTCACTTCAGGTTTCTACTTAAATGCCACATTTTCATATACCCTGTCCCTAATTATATGTTAAATAAGCCCCCACTGCTCTCACCACTGCCATCTGCACTCCTCCTTTCTCAGATTTATTTTTCATGTGGTACTTACCACAACAGCCACCCACCCACCCACCTTTTTTATATCTCTACCCACTATAGTAAAAATCACCTGAAGGTAAAGGCTTTGTTTAGTGTTTACTACTGTGAGCTCAAATGCCTAGAAGAATGCCTGGAATATAACGGGCTTAATAAAACATTGTGAATGGAAAGAGTGAATGAATTAAATAGAATCTGTGAGATTCTTGAGTCGTGTTAATACATAAATGGAAAATTCTGAGAACTCTGGTGGGTCCCTAGACCCAGTCTTAGTGTCCCTAAGGTGGTTTTGTACAATAGACTCTTAGAATTCCATGATACCTGACTTTATTTTTTATTATAATACACATTCTATTTGATCTAGTGTGAGCAAATCTTATTATTCATAAGCAAGGAAATACGAGTTAAGTACACTACAGCTTCCTAGCGACAAAATTAGGGACAGAATCTAGATTCCATATACAGTTGTCTAAGTGAAATACATTAAGAAAATATGCTGCAAATGGAAACCTAGAACAAATTTCACAGCCAAATACAATTCATTGGTAAGATTATCCATTGGCTTGGGATATCTGTGTCTTTTATCTGATATTTTTAAGCAGATACTCAAAAGTTGAAAACATTTGTAGTAAATAAGAAATGTGTGCCTTTGCAATAACATTTGTAATTCTTCAACTCAGCAACAAGTTAAGTATATTTTTCTGTTTGAATTGTCAGTGGGATAAGAGTATACCCAAAGTAGAATTGATCTGTGATTTTGATGAAAATCAGAGTTTACATTGCTATTTTCATGGCTATTATCAAAGGGATTTTTGTCGTGAATGCATTTTAGTTATTCAAGGATGGTTGTTAAACCAAGTTTCATTTTTTTCTACTGAAAACACTGTAATTCTTTTTATACCTTATTAAATTAAAGCATTATCTTCCCTAAAATGACACTGTATAGGATTCCCCTCTGAGAGGTCCAAAATCTATTCAAATAAGATATGAATGGATTACAAAATACATTTCTCCCTCCACTGCAAAAAGGTTCTTATTCAAATTAGGTAGGGTTTCTTTTTTTAACACTGATATATTAAATGCATTCACATGCATTAAATACATCAATAAGATGTTTATAAACATTATATACCCATTTACAAAATGCATTTTATTTATTTATTTTTAAAAAGATCATTTATTTATTTACTTATTTGACAGAGAGAGAGAGAGAGATCACAAGGAGGTAGAGAGGCAGGCAGAGAGAGAGAGGAGAAAGCAGGCTCCCCACAAAGCAGCGAGCCTGATGCAGGACTCGATCTCAGGACCCTGAGATCATAACCTGCCCAAAGGCAGAAGCTTAACCCACTGAGCCACCCAGGCACCCCAATGCATTTTATTTTCAACCCATAGATTGGGACATATGCTTTATTCAAGTAGACATGTATTTTTTCCCAAAGAATGAGATTAAAAACCAAGATAAAATGACAATTCTTTTTGGACCATTAAAAAAGATCTATGTGAGATTATCAGAAATCTTACCTGCTTTCTTTCAGTCTCCATTTCTTATAAATTCTATTTATGTTTAATTAGTTTCAATTAAGAGAATAAATATATGGCAAGGTGACACAAGAAAGGTACGTTATTAAATATAAATATGGCTTAATATGTCTTTGCCTTTGTACTTCTTTATTAATTTTTTCAGTATATTTCATTTTCAGATTGGAGGGTAATATTCACAAAACCTAAATATCAATCTTTCAAAGTGCCAATCATTTGCTAATAGCTATTTGTACAGTTATTCATTATAATACAAATTTGCAAATGTATAGCAAACAATAATCATTTGTAAACTTAAATAAGATCTCTGCCTTGGTGATAAATGCAATTTTAAGAAAATACTGCCTGCTTTAGGTTCTTCATAAAATGCAATGTTAACTACTATCTAACATTGCATACTTTAGAAATAGAAGTACAAGACCACTTACTGAGAGGAATAATAACTGACGGCCATAACTAAAAATAATTTATTTGGAAAAAAAAAAGATTGTATTTGAAAAAATGATGATCATAATTACAATTTAATAGTACATAATTCTATTACATAAAGTACATAATTACAATTATAGATGTAAGTTCAAGTCTGTTTTTCCTTCCGGGACAAATACATTAGTTAACTAAGTCTCAGTCTTTACACCTAAAAAAAAAAAAAAAACAAAAATACATATATAGTGAAATACCAATCACTAGTCTTTAGTCTGTAGTGGAAACTCTTCCTCTGAGAGAACTTCAAATTGTTGACCTTGATTTTAAGGGTTTGGTCTTCTCAATGACCTATGTAAAGTAAAATCAGTGAGAGTGCCTACCTGTATTATCCATTGTCTCCTTCACATAGGAAGGGCACTTTCTCTGAAATATTTGTAGTTTTGTAATTTATCAAAGTTCGCTTTTATTAAAACATCTTTTTCTTTTCTCCTTTTTCTCTTATTAAAATTAAAATGTAGTTTTAATAAGTTATTTTAAATGATAGACTTTATGATATGAAACTCTAGAAGTTTTCAGAAACTAAAGTCAAATATTTTTAGAAGAGATGTTATATGATAAATGTTAGCATTTGATCTTTAATGGTTTTCATGAGAGCTGGTCTAATACCCTTTGGAACCCATCTATTTCTTTTGTAACCTCTTGCTGTTATGACATTTCTGCCCAAATAATCCATCAAAGATTGTTTCCTATAAGGTATTGTCCAAGATGATGTAATAAGTCTTGGTATTCTTGTGAAATAAATATTGTGTGATTCAATGATAAAAACATAGCCATGAAGTCTGAAAAATCTGAGTTCAAAGTCAGATTCATTTACTAATCATACAATGCCAGACAAGAATATTAAATCTTCTTGAATCTGTTACCTTATCTTTAAAATAGAAATAATAATACATAACCCATCAGTCTGTTGTGAACATTAACTAAGATAATAAACTACTATGTCCAACTCAAGTATTCTGTGAAGTTTGGTATATTGAACAGGACTCTCCAGAGAAATAGCACCAACAGGAGATTTTATATATGTATGTGTGTGTGTGTGTGTGTGTGTATCTACATATATGTGTGTATGTATATATATGTACATATACATATATACACCTATTTATACATATATATTTACATATATCTATAGAAATAGAAAAATAGATATACACAAAATAAAAATAAATATATACAAATATATAAATCTATACTACACATATATTAATTATAGGAACCTGTCTCATGCTATTATGGAATCTGTGAAGTTTCATGATCTGTTATTTGCAAGCTGGGAAACTAGGAAACCCAGGCGTGTAATTTGATATTAGGGCCTAAGAGCCAGAAAGTTGATCATGTAAATCCTAGTTCTAGTCCAAAGACCTGACAATAATGGAGGGAAAGTGATGTTGTTAGTTCTGGTCTGAGTCTGAGAACCAGGAGCACGCATGTTCAAAAGCAAAGATACATGAGATAGAGAAGATAGATATTCTGGCTCAAGAAAATAGTAAATTTGCCCTTCCTTCACCTTTTTTTTTTTTCCCCTTTACGCCTCAAGGAATTGGATTATGTCCACTCTCATTGGTGAGGGAAATCTTTTTTATTCAGTTTACTAATTCAGATGCTAATGTCTTCCAGCAACACCTGAACAGACACCCAGATATAATATTTTTATCAGCTTCTTTAGCCCAATTGCTTTATCAGCATCCTTTAGCCCAATTAAATTGACTGACCCATAAAATTAACCATCACATTTGGTTCCTTCTCTTCTACAGTGCCTTGTGTCATAGGTCTAGATATTTGCCTATATAGTTTTTGTTTTGTTTTCATGTTCTCTGTAGTTTATAGAACTCAGGATATTTCCCAAAGATGTGTTTAGTCAGGGTAAAATATGTTTATCAATATTTCAAGAAAGAGGAGTGCCTGGGTGGCTCAGTGTGTTAAAGCCTCTGCCTTCAGCTCAGGTCACAATCTCAGGGTCCTGGGATCAAGCCCCACATCAGGCTCTCTGCTTGGTGGGGAGCCTGCTTTCTCCTCTCTCTCTCTGCCTGCCTCTTTGCGTACTTGTGATCTCTGTCAAATAAATAAATAAAAAATCTTTTAAATAAATATTTCAAGAAAGATAAAAATGTTGTTTGAACATAAGAAGGATGACCAAAGAAAAGTTATCAATAATTTTAAGAGTCTTCTGTAGCTCAGGTATTGTAAACGAAAAATAAAACTAGGCTGGGCTCTGGTAGCTGAGGTAAAACCATCCAACTGGAAAAATAGTCTGCAATATAAAAAAGAGTAAAGCCAGAAGCAAATATGAGGTGTCAAGATAGCTTATAGAAGGAACCGAGGGAAGAATATAGGAAAGTCAGACTTGTAAATGAAGTCAGTAAAAAGACTAGTAGCAAAATAGAAGGAAATGACGGACATGGGTGCATTCTGATGGGAGTTTGATAAAGAGCCTCTTTGCCTTCCTGACTCCTTTTCCAAACCAAAGTGATTTGTCCCTTTGGTTACTATGAGTTTATCTGACTTACTTAAGATGCCTTTGAAAGAAAGGAAAGTGATTGAAACGGACCTCTTCCTGTGTAAAGTACTCATAGCTCTTAAGCCCTGGACAAGAGCAAGGTAACCTGGAATTTTTAACTGCATTGTATACTACTTAGTGAGTCTGTTGTAGTCCAGGAGGGGTTGAAATTAGGTTTATCCTTAATTTTTCTTCCTAGAATTAAGGGATTTGAAGAGAGGTCTGTGAAACCATTGCCTAGACCCCAGCATAGGCAAGTGTTTCTGACATCTTATATTTCTGTGTAGAAATGTTAGTGCTTTAACATATAACTCAGTGGTGAAACTACAGTGGAGCGCTAAGTAGTTATATAATCTATAATATAAGACAAATTTGTATAGTTCATCCTTGGTAATATGAAATGATATTACTTGTTGTAGGAAAACATAAGATGTAATTTTCAACTTCTTTTTGGGTAAAGCCTTGTTTCCCATTTTGAAACACAGACAAGGTCATTAGAACTGCATGATACAACTGTATTTTCAATAAAAACACTAGTAAAATATAGCTTATAATTATTGAATTATAATGAACTGAATTAATCATAATTAATTATAAATATTTATATAATTTATATAATTTGCACATATTAATTATATAAATATTTCTAATTATACAAATAATTATAAATAACTAATTAACAGAATTAATTGGTTTTCTATTGGTTAAACTGAGCCTTTCATTTAACTATTGATAACATGTGGGAGTCTGTCCATCCTCACAGGATGATGGGTATATATTTCATACTCTATGACTGATTGGTTTATTATATCCAGAACATTTTTATCTCTACATGACTTATAGTGAATCAAAATATTTACATAGAGGGGTGTATGCATGTGCTTTTCTAATCAGTCATTGATTTTTCCTTTGCCTTTTCCATATTTTTATGGTGAGGTTTTCTAAGATGAGATTTGATGGATGTGAAAACACACAAACTATAAAGAGCTTGACAAATGCATACCATTATTGTTATTTTCTACAAAAATGCAAGTTATAAATTTTCTATTTGATTTTAAAGGTATCATGGGGCCTGGGTGGTACAGTTGGTTAAACAGCTGATTCTTGGTTTCTGCTCACGGTCTCAGGGTCATGAGATCAAGCAGGTCAGTCTCTGGTCATCATGGAGTCTGCTTAGAGTCTTTCTGCCTCTCTCTCTGCTCCTCCCTCCTGTGCTCTCTTGCTCTCTCTCTCTCTAAAATAAATAAATCTTTATGGGGTACATGTGTGGCTCAGTCAGTTAAGTATCTGCCTTCAGCTCAGATCATGATCACAGGGTACTGGGGTCAAGCCCTGCATTGGGCTCCCTGCTCACCTGAGAACCTGCTTCTCCCTCTCCCTCCGCTGTACCTTGTGCTTTTCTGTTCTCTCTCTCTGTCAAATAAATACATGATATTTAAAAAAAAATAAATATTTAAGTATAGCATAGAAATTTGGTGGGCTAGGATTCCATTACTCACCACTTCATTTTTCCGCATTTTATCCATTCTCTTATGCCTATCACAAATTCTTTATTTTACCTTCCCTGACTTTTTATTACTACCGGGATTCTAATAAATAAATGTTCAGAAAATCAGAAAGAAAAATTAGTGAATTATTATGAATTATGATATGTCAGGCTAAGGTATAGTGCAAAAATATTATGAATTCCATACATTCCTGCATTCACATCCTATTGGGATATAATTTTATTCCCATATAGATACAGAATCTTTTTCTCTATCTCTTGAATCTCAGGTTGACAGTTAACTGTTGTGTTAACAGGATATATGCATGTTGGCACTTACTCTCTTATGCACTGATTGAACCCTGAGACAGCAAGGGAAGGAAGCTTAGACTAGCTTGTTGACTGAAAGACCATGTAGAGTAGAGACAAACCATCCTAGATAAACCTACCAACCAGTCTGATAACTTCAAAAAATGTAAGTGACCCCTCAGAGCTCACTGAAATCAGAAAAACTGCACAGTCAACCTAAAGAAGTATTAGAAATGACAAATGTTGTCATTCAATGTTTTGAGATAATTCATTTGTACAGAAAAAGTTTACTAATAGAGAGAATAGTACATATCTCCTGAAGGGATGAGTTGACACATTGAGAGTGTTAATTACTTTATTCAATTCCAAGCATCTTATGTTAAAAAGAGGAGATGAAGGAAGAGTTTGAGAGTAGTAAGATGAAATGATGCTCCCTATTATCTTCTTAAATGATGCTTGGTGAATAGGAACTTTAAAGAGTCTCTGTTTCATGGAAATTTACAAGAAGCATCTTTAGCGAAATTATAAAAAGTATATCAGACCAGTGAGGAAGAGGGAATATCAGGACTGTTGAAATGATCTGTAGAATAAATGTTTTGTTCTGTGTTTATCTTCCCAAATAAAAGAATGACTTTTTATATGTAACATATGCAAATTGATCTTTCTATAGAAGAGAAGTGGAAAGAACTCATGGGATGCATATTTATGCTCTAGTTCAGCTTCAAAGTTGACAAATATTAATTCAAGAGGAAAAAAGTTAGTAATTTTTGGAGGAACTAGTCAAAATGAATAACAACTGTTCATTGGAAAAATAGTGTGGTATTGTTGAAAGAATAAATAAATAGATCATTGGAACAGATAGATAACCCAGAAATAGGCCCACATAAATAAAATCAGCTGGTCTTTGAGTAGGGAACAGAGGTAATACAGTGGAAAGAGTGTGTACAGTTCTGTTAATCACAATTTTCCCCCCCGGGTGCGAGAACCCTAACTTTCCTAACCATAAAAGGGAATGTATTGCTTTATATAACTGAGAAGTCTATGGATGTAGCTGTATTCAGGAATGACTGGATTAGGGACTCCAAATATTCAATATTTCTCTCATTTTTCAGCTCAGCTTTATGCTTTTTTACCTACATACTTCAAAAATTCATAAAACACAATACTTACTGCCAGAAATCTAATATAAATGAATTTCCAACTAAAATTCTGAAATGGAGTTTTGATGTCCTGATCTATGTCACGCACACTCTCCAGGAGTAGGTTTAGCTCAACTGAATAAATGGACTAAAAGTAGAGGAAGGGAAATTGCCCAAAGGACAATCAAAGATAGAAGAATGGGTATTCTCCATCCAAACAAAAATACTGATTACAGGTATTCTAAAACAGGTTGAAATATATTTAGAGGTAAAGATAAAAATACAACACATGACAAGAATCAAAAACAAATCTGTCATAGCCACTTTCCCTCAGGGGACCTACAAAGAAAACAAAGGAGATTAAATGGAGTTTCATCATCACTACTGTACTTAGGCATTAATAATGATATTAAATTTAGTGAACAGAATTTAACCCCTATGAGAACTCCTTTTACCCAAGATAGATTTTTCTTAGCTCAAATGTCTCTAAATCATACTCTCTTAATTCACACTTAAAAGGTGTGAAAAAATGACTCTAGACTAGAGAACATGCTAGCCAGTAAGAAGTAAAAGAAATCACAAGAACTCAGAAAATGTTTTCAATTACTAGAGGTAAAGAATTCCGTGTATTCTAAAATCAGGGAAGAGGGCACTTTCTCCAATTTGTTTCACCTTACTAGCTAAGTAAGAGGAGAGAGAGAGGGGGAGAGGAATATGCTCATATATATAAGATACATATCTTTTTATTTTATTTTTTTATATTTGGGTGCAACACAGAGACTGCTGGGATTATAGCCCAATGGCACAGAATCAGATTTGACCAATACATAAGGGTAATCTTATTTCAGTGAGATTAAGTATGGAGTATAGTTCAGAATATAAATTCTTTTTCTAAAAACTAAAAACATCAATTTTAGAATTTTTTTCAAACAATATTCTATACCTTTATGATTTTGTAGTTTAAATTATTTCACTTAAAAATTGGAATGTAGGGGCGCCTGGGTGGCTCAGTGGATTAAGCCGCTGCCTTCGGCTCAGGTCATGATCTCAGGATCCTCGGATCGAGTCCCAGGTCGGGCTCTCTGCTCAGCAGGGAGCCTGCTTCCCTCTAACTCCCTCTCTGCCTGCCTCTCTGTCTGCTTGTGATCTCTCTCTGTCAAATAAATAAATAAAATCTTAAAAAAAAAAATTGGAATGTAAAGCTTCTATTTCCTTCACTATTAGTGAGTCAAAAGATATAACACACAGACATATCATATGAAGAAATTTAGATAATGAGATCATTTTAGACTATTACATAGTTAAGACTGAATTGGAAAATTACATAAAAGAAGAAAGCCA
Source organism: Mustela nigripes (assembly GCF_022355385.1). Taxonomy (NCBI): domain Eukaryota; kingdom Metazoa; phylum Chordata; class Mammalia; order Carnivora; family Mustelidae; genus Mustela; species Mustela nigripes. Next base: position 44,719,191 of record NC_081565.1, on the reverse strand, counting down.
AAACATCATGGTCTCTGCTAACATCAGGAATAACAGCATTGTGTGCTATTGCCACTTCTATTCAACATTGTGCAAGAGGTTTTGGTAAGAACAATTGGACAACAATATGAAATAAGAGACATTTAGGTTTGATGAGTAAAGCTGTCTCCATTCACAGATGATGTGCTAAGGTATTTTGAAAATGCTAAAGAGTGTATAAATAATTCTTAGAACTAATAGTGAGCAAGGTGGCAGGATAAAGAACCATTACCAAGCATCAGTTGTATTTCTATACACTAGCAATGAACAATTCAAAAATGAATTTAGAAAAACAGTTCCACTTACAGTAGAGTCAAAAAGTATAAAAAAATTAGGAATGAATTAACAAAGGATTTTAAAGACATGTACACTGAAAACTAAAAACATTATTGAAAGAAATGAAGAAAGTGCTAGATAAAGGGAATAAACTCCATATTCATGAATTCAAAGAATGTTTGAATTCTTGAATTTTAAATTTATTGTTAAAAGGACAATACTCCCCAAATTTGTATACAGATTACACTCAAACCTCATCAAAATACTGCCTTGGGGAGGGAATTAAAAAGCTGATCCTAAAATTTATATGGAAATTCAATGGGCTGAGAATAGCGAAAACAATATTGAAAAAGAGGAACAAAACTAGATGATTTATGCTCTTCAATTTCAAAACTTAGTATAAAGGGGCAGTAATCATGATAGTTATAATACTGGCAGAGGGATAGACATATAGGTATATGTCTGTTCCATTTGTGGTGAACTGATATTTGAGAAGGGTATCAAGACATTCAATGGTGGGAAATAAGATTGTTTAAAATAAATGTATGCACACATACAAAACAATGAATTTAGACACCTACCTCACATATATGAAGTTAACACAAATAGATCAATGACTTAAACATAAGAGCTAAAACTATAATACTCATTTAGCAATTACTTCAAAGATATGTCAACAAAGCACCATTAACAAAAGAAAAAAATATAGATAAATTGGATTTGATCAAAATTCAAAATATTTGTGCAGTAAAGAGCAACATACAGTAGGTGGAAAAAAAAATAAACCAGAAGGAGAGAAACATTTATAAATTATATATCCGAGGGTCGCCTGGGTGGCTCAGTGGGTTAAGCCTCTGCCTTAGGTCCTGGGATCAAGCCCCGCATCAGGCTCTCTGCTCAGCAGAAAGCCAGCTTCCTCCTCTCTCTCTGCCTGCCTCTCTGCCTACCTGTGATCTCTATCAAATAAATAAATAAATAATCTTTTTTTTTTTTTTAAGATTTTATTTATTTATTTGACAGGCAGAGATCACAAGCAGGCAGAGAGGCAGGCAGAGAGAGAGGAGGAAGCAGGCTCCCCACTGAGCAGAGAGCCCAATGCGGGGCTCGATCCCAGGACCCTAGGACCATGACCGGAGCCGAAAGCAGAGGCTTTAACCCACTGAGCCACCCAGGCGCCCCTAAATAAATAAAAAATCTTAAAAAAATTATATATCCGATAAGGGACCAGTCTCCAGATAAAAATAACTGGATCTCCACAATGAAAAGACAAACCAGTTAAAATCTGGGCAAAAGGTTTACATAGATATTTCTCCGAAGAAATAAAAATAACCAATTAGCACACAATGATTAACCTCCTGGGTCACTAAGAATGCAATCAAAATTACAATGAGAAACAACTTCATATGAAACATATGTTAATAAAAAAGACAAAAACAAGTGTGGATAAGGATGTGGAGACACTGTAACCTTAACTGGTTACTGATGAATATGAAAAATGGGGCAACTACTTTGGCATACTGTTTGGTAGTTCCTCACAATGTTAAATATACAGTTACATGAGACCCAGCAATTCCATTCCTACATATATATCCAAAAGAAATGAAAACATTGTCCAGTCAAGAGTTTGCAAATGAATATTCCTAATAGCAATTTTCCTAATACCCAGAAAGTAGAAACAGCTCAAATGTCCACCAATATAAATGGATAAACAAAATGTGGTCTATTTACAATGATATACTATTAGATAATGAAAATAAAGCAATGACACATGCTACAACATGGCTGGGCCTTGAAAACATGACACATGAAAGATGCCAGTCACAAAAGATCACATATTCTGTGAGTCTGATTATAAAAAATATCTAGAACAGGAAAATCTTCAGAGACAGAAAGTAGTTTTGCTATTGCTAGGGCTTGTGAGAGGGGTGGAGGAAATGGGAAGACATTGCTAATGAGTACAGGATTTCTCTTTGGAGTGATAAAATATTCTAAACTTAGTGTTCATGGATGCATAACTATGAATATATTGAACAACACTTTATGCTTTAATAGGTGAATTTTAAGATATATGAATTATATCTCAATAAAGCTGTTATAGCATATAATTAAAAAAAGGATACTATGATAAAAGACAAGTCCAGCTTTAAAAAAAAACCAAAAATTTATTAAAAAAAGGAGAGTGATTGAAATAAAAACGTAATAAGTTTGTTAAGCCAACATTGTCTCTGAAGCAAGAACCATTGCTTTAGAAAATCAAATTGAGAAAAATTAACCAGAATCCAGTGAAAATATATAAATATAAAAATGTGCACATGTATGTACATATTTATAGGTATATAAATATATAAAAATATAGAACTATATGGAAGAGTGAGACTCAAGAATTTGAGAATTGTCTAATTTAAGAGATGTGAGAAGTTCCAACGTTATGTTGAACAAGATTTTCAATGGAGAATATTTCGATCTGTGGAGAGACAATATTTGAAATCTGTGGTTGAGAATTTTTCATAATAAGAGAACTACATGAATATTCACTTTGAAGAAGCAAAATGAGATGTGAATTGGACTGTTAACAATAGATACATACCTAGACACAATAGTGTGACTGAACAGAGAAGGTCTGAGGAAAATAAAGAAACAGAAATAAATGACTCATTACCTAAAAAGGGTAAATGACTTCTCAGTGGCAACAATGGAGGTTAGAAGGATTCAGAATAATAGACTCAAAGTGAGAATGAAAAATAACTGTCAACTTACATATCTATATTCAGCAAAATTACCTTTTACCAGATCCACATTTAAAAGAACAAGAAAACTCTAGAAGAAAATAGGGTGATACACAAAATAATTGGTAGACATGTGAATAAAACAAACAAACAAACAAAAGATTTGATTATATTAAGTAATAACTGTAACAAAGACTAATTTGAGGACTATAACAATAAGTGAACAAAAATACAGGCTGACAATTACATTTGAGATGAGGGTGCCATTGAAATTCAAGCTCTAATGCTCTTGTATAATAAGGATGGGGAAAGAGAGAAGAAGGAGATTTGGGTGTCAGAAATGTACACATTAGTATCCCTGATCTTTCACAAATTAACTTCTGCTTTCATGCCTACTCTAGATTCTAAAACTGGTAGGGAGTCAAAGGTTTTAATGAGTGTGGACTTTAATTCACTTAACATTTGCATTTCAATAACATTTCGATCTGTTAAAGAAGAAAAACACAACAAAAAGAAAACAGCAAGAGCAACATGAACAACAACAAAGAAACATAGTTATGACTTTCATTTCCAGGGTTCCTCAAGCAGAGCTAGTTCCCAAAAAGATTCTCTGAGTCCTCTTGTTAAGGCAGTTGAGTCCACTGGAAAATCCAAATTGTGGCCACAAAAAGAAGTTACAGTCATAACTTATGACTAGACTAAGCATGACAACCTTGGCAATGTTGATAAAAAGAACATCAGTGGGGCGCCTGGGTGGCTCAGTGGGTTAGGCCTCTGCCTTCAGCTCAGGTCGTGATCTCAGGGTCCTGGGATAGAGCCCCATGTTGGGCTTTCTGCCCAGCAGGGAGCCTGCTTCTCCTCCCCTCTCTGCCTGCCTCTCTGCCTACTTGTGATCTCTCTCTTTCTGTCAAATAAATTAATAAATTCTTAAAAAAAAAAAAGAACATCAGTAATAAGATAAAATTCTAAATAGATTGGAGGTCATTAGCATGAAGGCTGTAATATGGATAGGGACCAACAATCCAGGGAAGAGTGTGTTGGAATCCCATTTTTAGTAGTGCTGGTCATAGACTACAAGAGCTAGACATGGGGTTTGAAGTACACAGAGAGCCAGATCTCCGTGTCTCTGTGGTGTTACGACATGCATCATCATCTGCTTCCAATAATTTTTCCCAAGTAATTAGACCCAATTGTTGCCCAAATGTAAACTAATAATATCCCCCACCAATCCTCCATCAATCCCTGGAACTTCTTGCCTTAACACAAGAAAGGTTTCCACTCATAACATTTTGTCAAGTCTAGAACTGAATAAAAGCTCTCATTGTGGACTGTTGAAAAGTTTTCATCTGGTATAATTCTGCTGGTTGTGCTAATCTCCTACCAGAACTTCTTGATTCTCTGAAACTCATCTCTGGTATGGTTTTTAAAACTCCAGTCCTCAGAATACACTGAGGATACACAGCCTCTTATTTGATTTGGAGATTTTGGTGGCAGTCACCCCCAAGGTTGCAGTGTACTCCTCCAAATATCTCTAAATATCTCTGTGTTTAATTCTTCAGCCTCGGGAGGGAAGCTTGAGGACTGAGGAGAATGGACGATGGATGAGTGGCATCAGCACAGATTGGCTGTTTGAAAATAGTTCACTAGTAGCAGAGGGACTTTTTTCATTGGTACAAGTATTATTTGTCTTGGTTGGAGAGCAGACAGTTGCTGAAGGATATAAGGACTTTTAATCTGATAGACTGTTAACACGTCATTAATTGTGGGCAATTAAACAAACATACTCTTCTTGCAAGTTCCCTTCATTTTTGAGGTGTTCAGAATCCAGTTGAAAAAATAACAAACAGTCCTACAACTCCAGCCCTGCATGAGAAGGTTTTTCCGAAGGTGTTCAGGAAAGAGCACTGGAGGTTACAATCTAGTGTGAGTTGAAGAGAAAGCTTCCTGAAGGAGGTGATGTCAAGATGAGAAAGCAAGTTGAGAATTGGCTGTAATTGTTCAGGATAAGAAAGAGAGGAAGGAAATTTCAGGCTTGTCTTAAAGTAAACCTATAAGAGAAGGGATACATAAAAGTAAAGAAACAGTTTAAGAAATAGTTAAAATAGTTAAAAAGTTAAGAAAATAGTTAAAATAGTGTCAGGAGGTAGGATGAAAAATTTGTTTACCTGTAGCCAGATAAAGAAAAAAGAAAGAGCAAAATGTAAAGTTTTTTTTTTTTCCCCCAAGTTATTTGCACTGTTAGCTTTAAAATTAGAATGTAACCAATTCTTTACTAAATTGATAGAAGTAGTTGCTTGGGATCTATAGTAACACAATCCAAATCTTTTGGACAGTTATGATTCTGCTGCAGTTGAACTTGGGCTAATTAAAGCCAATAGCTGCCAGCAAATTCATTAATCCTGATCTGTTTATAGATCCATTGTGAGGAATGATCATTTATTATCTTAAGACCCTGTGCCTTCTGATAAGTATTATTATGTAAAAATATGGACAGAGAGTGCCCATTGGCAAGAACTGTTAATCTTTTCAATTTACACTTGGAGAACTTGTAAAAACCAAGCACATTATCCCTCATTGAGAGGCAGGAATGACAAGTTGGTTTAAACCAAGGAGACCTCTGTATAAATTAACAGATGTTTTAGTTGAAAATAGAAGTTGTCAACATGACCTTAATTAATGAATTTGTTAATAGTTGTTCCCAGAATGAGGTAATATGCCAAGTTTTAACCTAGGTATAGAGGAATAAATGCAGGCTTTACAGTTAGACTCAAATTGAAATGCCAGCTTGGACCTCATGATTTTCATGGTCTTAAGTAAGTTATCAGGTTAACTCAGGTGTGAGAATCACATTTCCACATGGTGTGCATTTAATAAACTAGAATTTGGCATCTAATGGTGCTCAGTGAAAATATGACTTTATTAAGTCAAGTGCATTCTCTTTAATTGAGGAATGTGTGGGTTCAACCCTGTGTATACATGTGTGCTTGAATATATAAACAGAGTGATAGAAGTATTGTTTCTTGACTTCCTGGCTAAATCTCCTATGTATAAATTATAAGGTAATCTGGACCGTGCTTTCTAACTACTAAAAAAGGGGGGTGGGAAAGTCCAGAATAAAGGACTTTAAACGGATTCTCATATTGAAATCCTCACATGGGGTACAAATCACACAGCTTCTAAATGAATTATATCTAATAGACTCATCCAATGAGATTCCTCATTTAGTTATCTTGGCATAGGTTTTATCACTCATTTATTGTAACAGGCATCATGGGAGTTCCATTACTGGGCTTTACTGAGACTTCTGTAGATCAGGTGGACTTTTGTTGTATCTACTTAAAAGAAATCACTGGCCAAATCATAATATGGCTCAGAACATTGAGGCTTTTATTATTATTGTTAATATTATTATAATCCCTAAAATTATAAAGAAAATGTTAGACCTGATGGATGCTTTTCTCCTCTCACATAACTTTGTGTTTTCCTTACATTGTACAGGAAGATTTCCGTCCTAGGCCCTAGTTTTGTTCCACGTCTTTTAGGAACTATTATCTCTTTCAGAGCTTCTCTCAGCATTTTCTTGAGCATTACCTTCAAGTGAGCTGTAGTCTTATTACTTATTTTGGTCCACAAAATATTTGAGACTTATTATGTCAAGAGAGCAGCGCTTAAGAGTCAATATATGAATTGCCATATTCCTGTCTTCCTGCCATGGTGATCAACCAAATGGTAGATATGCCACAATATGTGTGCGTGACTGATACATAGTGCAGGTAAGATTGTTGTGTTCAGCTGTTACAATGTGCAGATTGTTTGTTACTATGTTATAACCTAATCTATCCTGAACGAAACGACACGTGTTGAAGTTTATGCTAACCATCAGTTTTGTGATAACATGCCTTGGTCATGCCAGAGCATTAGGAAACCATGCACAGATACATAGCCATTTTATACCAGGAAAGACATGCTACTATTGCAGTATATTCTGGCACAATGCCACTGACCTAAACCAAGTACATTTATACCCTTATAAGAAAAGACTCCATGAAATTCATCATGCTAACAGTGTGTTTCAATAACAGGGACTTCCCCACCATAGCACTTTTCTTAAATGAAATGGTATTTATTTTATGACATTCCTAGTTGGAATGAAAATCTAATTAGTGAGGAATTTTTTGCTTTGCTTACTTAAAAAAAAAAAAAGATGTATTTATTTGAGAGAGACAGAAACAGAAAATAAGCAAGAATAGATGGGAAGGACAAGACAGAATCTCGAGCAGACTCCCCACTGAGTGGCAAGCCCACTGTGGGGCGCTTGATCTCGTGACTCTGAAATCTTGACCTGAGCTGAAATAAGGAATCGGATCACTTAACTGACTGAGCCACGCAGGAACACCTTTTGATTCACTTTTTTTTTTTAAATTTTTAATTTTTTTCATTTGTGTACTAGGCAGAGAACTTTATTAACTTTGTTTAAAACTTTATTCCCAGACTGCTTCAGCTTAATGAGCTGCAGAGGATGAATTGTGTATAAGCAAAACCTGAAAAGAGCTGCGGTGTCCAAGGGGCTTGGACTTAAAAATATTAGAGATCTAGATTTTATCAGATCCATGAAGAAAATTTTAAAAAGCAGTCATAATATAAAATAACCATGTCTGTGTGACTCAGTTGGGTAAGTGACTGTCTTCAGCTTATGTCGTGATCCCAGGGTCTCAGGATCAAGTCCTGCATTGGACTCCCCTGTTCAGTAAAGAGTCTGCTTCTCCCTTTCCCTCTGCCCCCACTTGAGCTTGCTGTCTCTCTCTCTCTCTCCCTCTCTCAAAGAAATAAATAAAATCTTAAAAAAAAAAAAGCTACTCTTAGTAATTTCTTCAAGTTTTATCTTCTTCAGAAATTGACTCAATTCATTTGCTTTATTCTTGAGCTTTATCAAAATACTCCACAAGATCTGAAACTTCATCATCCTCCTCCTCTCTGGGAATAAGTGGTGCTTTCCTTTTTTTTTTTTTTTTTTTTTTCCTCCTTTGAAGATTTAGAGACTTTATTTGTTTGTTTATTTTTGATGTTTTCCAGTATTTATTTAAATTCCAGTAAGTAGTAATTTTCCATCCACAGATTGGGCAGAGCTTCAGCCAGTCTTCTCAAACTAGTTGGACTATCTGCACCAGGTTGGTTTGAGATCATGGGTAGCATTTCTGGCAGCTGCTTTGCCCCTAAGTGGCCTGGAATGGTGCAAGTGTTCACTGCCCTGGAGTTGTTAAAATTGATCACTCTTCCTTGGTTCATGAATATATTCACTTCTTTAACACCAGAGATATTACTTACTCCTAACTTCTTTAAGGTGAGCTGACGTTTTCCATCATTGGCAATAGCCAATGCACAGTTATTTCAATGCATAATTCCTTTCCCACTACTGAGCACTTGTGCTTGTAGTTTGGCAAGTTTCTCTTGGTTCATGATAGTTTTTTCATCTTGTTGGGACAGAAATGGGACCATAGGGAGGACTAGGGTTGGCGCTCTGGGACGGTCTCGGGCAGATGAGCTGAGATTAGGTGTGCACATGCCTGTTTTATTCACTTTTTAAATACCTCCTACCTAGTAGGTTGCCTGACATAGAATAATAAATATTTAATTAATTCAAGTGTGTCATTTTCACTGTAAGGTATTGTTCATTGTTTGACAGCGCCCTATGATAGCCTCTGGGAGGATTTTTCTGGACTAAGTACCATGAATATTACTAATTCGTCTAAATATCTGATATCATTTTTGACACATTTTGAATCATAGAAACTGTTTTTTCTTTTCTTCCTGGCTAATAGAAATTCAGTCCATTTGAGATTCTCTTCTTACATATTATGTGGTTTAACCATAAAATAAATTTATGTTCTTTTGTTTGAACATTTTTCTTTATGTTTAATTTTTCTTACCTAATATAATTTTGTTGCATTGTATTATTTTTATAGATTTTAAATACACACAACATATATATCTACATTTATGTAAACCATGTTTTGACATTTTTCTTAATAGATATATTAACTCTTTTTATAATGACCAGTTATTTTACTGTACTTTGAAGCTTTATTCAAATATTTTAAAATATACAAAAACCTATGTACTTTAATTGTGAAAGTGTTAGGGTTGTTAGACCATATCATCTAGCTATAAAGTTTTAAGTAGCAAGGGCAATTTAGTCTTAGTGAAATTGCTCACCGCTTCAAGGCACCTAATTAGAAATTAAAATACCTAGTTTTTTTTAAATTCCTCTCCAGCTCTATCTCAGCATATTTTAATCTGAACTATATTTCTCTGTTAAATATGATTACTGAGCAATGACAGAACTCATGGTCATTCATTGCTCAGTCATTAGCAGTTTTCATTTATAGTTGAAATGAATACTTTCCTCAATTATATTTTTTAATCAATCCCAATCCTTTCCTTTTTATATAAGAGATATTAAGCCTTGAGAAAATTTCTGCAGAGTAATAAAACCTGTTAGATTAGATTAATATACATGGGCTGCTCAACTATTATTAATTTAGACAGACTTTCATTTTTCCCTTTTTGATTACACAGGACATTGATTTATGATACATGAAACAACCAAATTGCACTTTTGAAATTTGAAATTCTAGAGTTCTCCCTACGTTATTGGCCTTGAACTCAGCTATTTTGTCCTTTAAATTATAAAATATATGCCCTTTTTGATTGAAAGGTATATATTGCCTAGTGCAGCAAGTATATTAACTCAATGTTTGCCTGAGATTAATGGGTCATTTTAATGTCATTAATATGCTATTGAATCACAATAGAACATATCATAAAACCTTTTATAATTTCTTCATTAGCCTCATTGTAGTGTACCTACAATGCCTACGATACCATTTTTTTAGCTTGTTTTGTTGCTTATGTCTTTTGAGTTTTTGTCTCAAGTCTAGAAAGAAAAGATACTGATAATGCCTAAATGTGAGTACTGCTAGAAGAGTATAGGCTTTTAGTTTATTTTGCCCTGGTGGAGTGTGGGTAGTCAGCATATTTAAGATGCAGAGATTACTAGGGAGAACCCATTTGGTAAAGTTGCCTGAATTGGGAGAATACATGGGGAAATGGCAGGACAATGCCAGACAGACTAATACTTACTTTTTTCCCACAAGCATATCCGGATATCCTAAAGTCTGAGGGTCGAAGTCGTTTAGGTTTACTCAGTCAGGACAGCATTTTTTCCCCTTTTTCAGCATGTGATTAAAAAAAGAAAAAAAAAAAGAAATCTCTTCTAAAATATGTTGGACTCATAGTCCATCAGTGGCCACATATATTGGTTAATTGGATAACCCAATAAATAAATTTGGAAACATGCAAGATGTTACAGTAACTAACAAATGGGGAAGCCTAACCTAATTCTGGAGGGCAGCAGAGACTTCTTTAGTCAGATGTAAAGCATATACACATGAAAGGTCACGAGTCAGAAGAGCCTGATAAATTCCAAGAACTGTGGTAGAACTACTGTGGGTGAATCTCTATTAGAAGGCAAGAGAGTGAAAAGCACAAGAAGTTACTCTTGTGGTAGGCTGAGCCCAGACCCTGAAAGGTTTTAAGGCCATGCCATAGATGTTGATTTTGTCTTAATGCTAATGAAACCCAAAATCTGTGAAGATATTAGGACCCAGTCAACATGATGAAGCGTAGATCAGGCATGATCTGCTACATCAGCTTTGATGTAGAGATTACAAATATTCTGAGACTTCTTTATAAATAGTAGCTTATTTGAGTCAAAAACATACAAGGTCAGACTAAAAGTACAAACAGATCTCTCTAAGAGACTTTTAAGCTCACCATTAGAGTTGACCCTTATCAGCATAAACATCAGTTTGAGTTTGATGTATAAAAATCCAGTGTTGGAGCAATAGATACAAACTAGGAGAAAATGTTTTGGAAATAATAACAGCATGAAGTGTCCTAAGTTGCAAGTTTCTCCATTTCTTTGTAGTGTCCATAAAGCAGTCTAGCTTGTAAAACTTCCCTTGGCTTTTTGGTGTGTCTTGTATTGCTCTAATGTGGCAGAGCATAATGGTCACAAGTATGAAAGGCTCTTTTACATTAAATTACACAGAATAAATTTCCCTGCTTAGAAGATGATAGCAGCTGATTTCTTCAATTTAGTTGCAGAAGATTCTAACATTAAATCTGAAGCTACCACGGAGTGATAGAACTTTGAAGATTACAGTGATGATAATGCGGCTTCTAGTGAATTAAATGAATGTTTATGGCTTTTTCTTTTCTGCATTCATTGTTGTTGCTGCTGCTACTCCTGCTGATGCTGGTTTTGTGTGTGGCTTTCTCGGTAATGTTGGCTTTAAAAACAGAAACAAAATAAATGTGCATGCAAATCAATAAAACTCCTCAAAGCCTTATGTTTCTGTAGGATTGACAGTGATATTTAATAGACTACTTGCTTTTTGGCCCCAAGTTTTAGTTTTGTTACCCAATGTAAACCTCTTTTAAAAACTTCCTTAAATTTGAAATGATACCAGTCATGGGTAATTAGATTCTCTTTCAGAATACTCTGTATCTCCTTAATTAATACATGTATTTTATATTAATGTCTATATGATTCCTACCATTTATCATATTTCTGTCCAGTTAAACCCTGTATTTTTCTGTTTTTCTCTTCTTTCTAGGAAGCGAATTTATGATTCTACAAAATTTCAAGTGTATTAGGTTCTCATATCTATCATATTTTATAATGTATTTTTAGACTTACTCTGAGTTGTTATTTTCCTCTTCAAAATTTAAGTTCTCAACAAGAAACTTTGTTAAATTATCTTTTAATTTTCCACCAAATGTATACATCTAGCTTATTTAAACCATTACCAATCGATTACAATTTTTTACTCAGAAATGATATTTACCAAGCATACATTTAATAGAACAATAAGGAGAATTACAGGCTTACTGGCCTCAGAATATCAAGTCACCATACATTAGAGCAATTAGGAGGGTGGCCTTCCTCTTCAGCTGGAATGAATGAATGAATGAAACTCAGTTTCCTACAGGACCAAGTTGTGCCTTTTCTTCAGAAGCTTGAATATAAATTTTCATAAGGATCTGGAAAGCTAGATTTAAAATACTCAGAAAATTCTCCTTGCAGCTAAAATTTAGATATAGATTGCTTGATGCTTAAGTCCTCATTGTTTATCCCTATTTATCTTTATTAAGATAAAGTATGTTTCTTTATTTGTACCGTAAATCGGCAAATTGTAAGAGGGCCTTGTCCCTCCTCGGAGACACTACCCCATTGGCCACTGCAAGTCTCTTCTGGGACGATGATAAGATGATAATATGGTGAATCATGGGTCTTCTCTTTCTCTTGTTTGGCTTTCAGGCTTTCCTTACAAAGCCTGTTGCTTAACTTGTAGTGAATGACGTTGTGATATTTACCTTTATTGACTTTACTACAAACTTGGTACAGGAATTTTTGTAAGCATTTCTGATTGTTCCTCTAAATAACAAAAAAGAGGTAAATAACTAATACAGCATTTTATTATACTTGAAATGCCAGGAAATTTGCCAAGCATTCTTGTGCTTTAATTAATTATTCTCTTCCTTTTATACTTATTTATTATTTATTATTTTAGTTTCACTGTAGTTAAGACATAGAGTTACATTAGTTTTAGGTGTACAATACAATGATTTGTTAGTTCCGTATATTAGTCACTGCTCATCCAGATTCAATCCGCTCACCTATTTCACCCATCCTCACAGCCACTAATTAATCAATTTGATGGAACTTTCAATAACCCCATTTTACAGATGAGAAGACAAAATTTAAGAACCTAAATGTCTTGCCTCGTGTCACATAGGTAGTTAAGATAGAGCTCATTCACATCTGAGTCAGTTCTTTCTCTTCTGAAACTGGCAGAAAGGGAGCAATCAAGATCACTCGGAAGTGGTAGGAAGCAGGTGTGTGCTGGGATTAAGGACATAGGGCAGAGGGGAAATGGGAAGCTTAGAGCTTTAAGATTTTGAACTTGAAAAGTCTGTAATGTCCTTTTCAGGTCTGCTTCAAGTCAAGTTTGTCAACTTCAAATAGACTTGAAACGTAGATTTCAAGTCCGTTTTGGACTTGAAAGCTGATAGCTGAAGAGGAGAGAAGGTAAAGCTTTTTTTCATATGATAGTAGGGGAAGCTTTGTAACTAGAGCATTGTGTGAGTTGTTCAAAAACATGTCTTAATTTCAGAATGAAGGCTTAAAATGAAAAGTATACCGAGTCCTGCTTACCAGTTTATTTGTTGAACTAAAGGCCTTGGTAAGTTATTGATAGTGAGAATTATGAACAGAAATACAAAGTAAGGTGATGGACATATAAGTCAAAATAGGAGGCATATGGGCATGTTGGTGCAAAATTAATGATCTAAAATTGGCAATAAGGAGATAAGTGAGTATTCAGATGATGTCTGGCCTCTGAGATATACAGAGGATGGAAGGATATTAAAATTGCCTAAAATACAGAAACTGTGAATGAAATCCAGGAATCAGTTATGTGAAGTGGTAGGCAAAAATTTCTGGGTAATGGCTGAAGATGTAGTATTTCTTAACACATGAAAAGAGTCAGTATTCTGATAAGCAGTAGAAGAGAGTCTCGGGGGATGGAATGTGAAGTTCCCTGGAGGATAGTGAGAAGAGAGAATATATTCTGATACTTACTAAAGAGGACATTTATGAGCAAAATTCATAGGATCTGTATAGCTGAGAGTTCCTACTTAACTTTCCAATATTTCATTAATACAAGTTTCTAAAGTCACAATTAAACTCGGTTCTACAATAAATAAAATCTAAGTAAACTTTAAAAATCATCATAGGTTATTATTTTGACTTTGGATTAAAATATAACTTTCTTGTCTCTGATACTTTAACAAGGAATTATAGGTCATAATCCAATCAATATTAACCAAACTGGATGAATCTTTTAATAATACATTTAAAATTTTGTTGTTGAAAGCAAATTTGTCTATCTCCAGGCTAATAACCTCACATATATTAGACTATTTTTCACATCTAGAAAAGTACTTTTCTTCCCCATTTCAAGAAGTTTCATTAAGAATTGAGATCAGCTGTATAGTGGATACACTAATTTTGCCTGCTTTTGGTTTGATATCTGAATTAACTGTGAAGAATTGATATGGCTGAGGAACAGAAGTTATCTGGAGTGATATTTTTGGAGGATCACATGTATCTTTCTTGAATGGATTTATTGAATTCTGTGAGAACTTTCTTCTTTGAGGTTCATTTTAAACAAAAGGGAAGAACCTATAGTAACATCCAATAAAACAAACAAATCAAAAGTAATATTGTAAAAAAAAAAAAAAATAAAGCCAGTTCAAAAGGTAGCAGTGATTGTGCCCGGACCCTTAACAGACTAATACAAGGAGTGATGACCTTGTGAAGTTTGTTGGTGATGAGGTCATAAAATGTGACAAAAAGAGATTGCAGTTTTTATTGTTTCATTGATTTCACCTTTTCCCTTTTCGATATGAAGTTGGCTAAAAGACTTTATTTTGTTACTCACTGAGCCTAGGGAGTGTGCAGAGAGAATGATTTCAGCTTCTAATGGTGCTAACTACGTTTAGAGGTGGTCAAGCAAGTTTACATGAAGAGAGAACTAAGTTGAAACTTGCATCTTGCAATAAATCTGAAATGTATGATGAAAATTTTAATAGTCAACTGATTAGATAATATGCAAACATCAAGAGCAGATGGGCTTTCAGAAAACAAAGAACTTATTTTCAGGAAATTGATTATATAAAGAGACTATATAAAGAAAGGCAAATATAGAACATTATTAGTGTCATAGAAGTGATATTTTGTGGGGTTTTTTTTTACATATTTTCATTTTGCTACATCTGTTCAGGTTTTCTGATCTTAGTCTGTGCTCAGCTTGTGACACAGACTTGGTATAATAAATACTAAGATAACAAAGTAAGTAGGGATCATTTCAGGCTTAATTTTTTACTTTTATAATTGACCAGTATTTTCTATTAATTGGCCAATATTTTATTTAATACAATATGACTTTGAACTTCAAGATTCCATTGTTTAAGAGATAGAACAAAGTTTCCAAATATTTTTTTTCTTATTGTTAACTTGCAATGAGCCAGTAGGACTGATTTGAGTAAAATTTTAGAAGTTGAATTAAAATGCAATGGTTATGTAGAAGACTCTGTATACTCTCCTGGGGTAGAATCAGTGAGGAAATATTACAACTGTTAATCTTGAGAAAGTCATTTTAATTTTTCTGACTATTTACTCATGTGTAAAATGAGAGAATAGACTGGCTTTCCAGATCAAACATACTGTGTTTCTGTGATATGTGATGCACGGGTGAGATAAATTCTTTCTTCAAAGATACCAAAATCAATCTAAATAGATGTGTTAAGTCAACCACAAAGGAAAATATCCACCAGTGTTCAGCTTCTGCCCAAAAAGGCAAACGGCAAAAGCAGTAAATGTTTGAGGACTGTAGTTCAAAAGCAAAGAGGTATAGAAAAAATATATATAATATATAATACAGTATTATATATATATTATTATCATTAACCACATGATGTGCAAAAGAGAAATGAGAATAATCAAGTTTAAGAAATAAATTCAAGGTTACTAGAGTCTTAAGATTGACGTTCAACCTCATACCTGACATGCTTTTCCCATTATTCCTTGTGGTCTGTCCTTTCTCAGCAGCTCAGACTGAAAAGTATTTAAATGACAGGGGTGATTGTTTTATTAGAAACCACAATAAATTGATTTACTTTCTCAAGGTATTGTCTAGGCATGGATGTTAGAATTAATTTGCATGTTGCGTGTGGTAATTTTTCCTTAAAAAATAAAATAATAGAATTTAATGTAAGGGCACATGGGTGGCTCAGTCAATTAGCCCCTGATTTCAGCTTGGATCATGATCCTGGAATCCTGGGTGCAAGTGTGGCATCCGGCTCCCTGTTCGGTGGGGAATCTGCTTCTCCCTTTCCTGCTGCTGCTCACCCTGCTTGTTCATTCCCTTTCTCTCTCCTTGTCTCTGTCAAAAAAATAAGTAAATAAATAAAATCTTAAATAAAAAAATTTAAAATACTCCATTTGGACATGACCTCACAGGGTATTTAATCTGAAGCATTCGATTTTTAAGTTTACAAAATAAACTTCAGATGCTAGCTTAACATTTTTAAGTTCAGATGTCTAGTTAGAAAAATTATAGTATGAAGCAAACTATAACCTGTAACCCATAATTCTAACAATTCTAAAAGCTCTTTGTTGAAAAGCTTTAAGAGAAAAAATATAGCTATGAGCTTTTATTATACAAAGTTTAATATCATTATTAAAAATTCTCATGGCCATACCCATTACAATTTGATCACTTTGTCCATTATATTGGTTGTCCCCCAAATTCAGTATAGAATATGATCTAATCAAGTGTAGAACAACTGCCTAAAAGAAGTAATAAATAAAAGAACAAGAACTTGTAATGTGAGGTGAGTAATTCATGGCTTGGAAACAGAATTTTGAAATCATAAAAATCTATAATTGGCTACAAGATGTCTTCCCCACAAGGTTTATTACCCTTTTCTCTTTCTGAGCTTTCTACTGCCTCTAAGTATAGGCATCTCCCTCTGCTGTTTTACCAACTATGTTGTATGTATGCTGCTATGCAACTATGTATGCCGCTAAGTATAGGCATCTCCCTCTGCTGTTTTACCAACTATGTTGAGGACTGTGGTTCAAAAGCAAAGAGGTATAGAAAAAAAATATATAATACAGTATTTTATATATATATATATTATCATTAACCACATGATGTGCAAAAGAGAAATGAGAATAATCAAGTTTAAGAAATAAATTCAAGGTTACTAGAGTCTTAAAAGAAGTAACTATGTCAACTATGTAGGTAAAACATGCCGTGTTTTACCAACTATGATCACTGGCACTCCTTTGGAATGCCCTTTCTGTGACCAATTCTTGAAGCCTTACCTCCCCTTCAAATATCATTTCTTGTGCATGATCAGCCTCCTCTATAAAGTTTTTACTGATCAATCCTTCTAGTTGTGGCTTCTATATCCTCTGAACTCTGGGTAGTCTTCCCCATTTATACCAGTCTTTTGATTTTTATCACCCAGGGCCCATGCTGTTTGTTCCTGAGGTGCAGTTGTTTACCATCACCCAATATTTGAAGTACTTCTTCATCTGGCTTCAATTGCACTGAAGTCCCGGTAGTTCTGACTTCCTTTATGGTCAGGTCACTTAATTTCCTTGAGATAAAATTTTGTCCTAGATAGAAAGGAAATAAACAAGACCATAAATAAATTTGGCTTGATACAAAATGGGCATGCCAAGAGCAACTGCAAGTCACAGAGCTAGCATTTCAGTTAAGTCCTTCTTTATGTCTAATCCTGTGTCCTTTCTCCTAGTCCTCACTGGAAATCCAGGCCACACCACTACCCAATTTTATGTTATTACCAATTTTAATTTTGTGGCACTTTGATTGCTTCTAGTTGGTAGCAAATAATTCATGGAAATCTCAAAAAAAAATCTTGAATTCGTATCATTTTAGGGTAGACTGTCAAACTTCTAGAGAAGTAGATACTTCTATGAAATTGGAATGAGAATAGTTAATAGTGTTTAAAGACATGAGGAGGTACAGATAGAAGAATTGTATACGTTCTCCTTTTATATGAAAGAAAATGAGGTCCTTTATATCACACATAGAGTTAATGACAGCAATTATTTTCCCAAGAAGCTGCCCATTTGCTCTTTGGTTGACCATTTAATTTATCATCATCATGATTAGCATTGTTAGTAATAGAATTAGTGATAATAATAAGACACAGCAGGTGTTATGGCTTGATGATGATTTGGATTACTCTTCATTATAACCAGTATTTTTTTCCCTATTGTATTTTCTTACTGTTGTATTACAGTTTCCCGATAGATTATAGACCTTTTTAATACACTGGAATCATCCTTATATTGTAGGTGGCATACGCAGAATCTGACACCAACATATATTGAATTTATCTTCATTAGTTTTCACAATAAATAGATAAGTGGATAATTTGGTTATTGAAAACTTATTTTGAAGGAAATGAGTCTATAAAGCTAAAAAAATTAAATGATACTTATCAGGCTGAAGAAAATCTCTTACTATGATATATAATTTACTTATAGTCGTTGTCAAATACCAAAAAGAATCCCAGAAACAAGTAATTATTGAGGAATTTTGTCAAAATGAAACTCTTCTGTTATAATCCCTCTGGTGGCTTCCCAGTTCTCTCAGAGGCTAAAAGAACTTCCATTTTATAGTGGTTTCCAAGGCAGAATCTTTTAGGACGTTCTTCTTCCCCCATCTCCCTTAGTCTGCCTTAGTCACAGGCCCCTGTGCAGTTTCTTCTTGAGGCCAGACATATTACAGCCTTAGAGCCTATTTTATTTACTTCTGCCAAGAATACAGAGGTAACTACAGATCTATTTTTTGTTTCTTTGTTTGTTTCTTTTACCTCCCTCAGCTTCTTTTCTTAGCAGCGAGATCTTCCCTAATTACCCCATATAAAACTGCAACTTCCTGTCCCATGTAACACACACACACACACACACACACACACACAGTGCAGTTTCTTTCTTGCTTGCTCTGTTAATTTTCAGGACACTGAACACACAACACTTCATAGCACTTATCACCCTCTAAAGAATCATATTGTTTATTTATTGCCTGTATTCGTTCATCAAAGTGCGTGCTTTAAAATGATAGTGATTGCTTGGCAGGTTTATTGGTATATCCTCTGGGCCTAAAACAAGATGTGTAACACAGTAAGTGCATAATAAATGAATAGCCAGGACAGTATTAGCTGTAGTGTACCTGGAGATGAATATTTCAATCTCAATGTTTCTGCCATTTAAGAGGCCATATTTAGGTTTTGAATGGCAAAGAAAACTTTTTTGGAATGTTTTAATCCATAAAATTTTTTTCACTTACTTCCTTGTCATGAGTTTTTCCGATAGAGGTTTGTGTACTTTTTATGTCTTAGAATTTTTTGGATGATGGAAGTATTTGACAATTGAGGTTAGTTTCATAAAATAGAATTTTATTCTAAGGAATAATAGCAGTACCAATAGATGCAATTCCCAGATCATTTCTTATTTTAGCTGAGACTAAGCAATTTTTTCTTTTAACCAAAAGAACAGAAAATGGGCTGAGTTGTTTAACTTCTTTTCTCAATTGTAATCATATAGTTCAAGGGTGGGCCATGATAACTGGTGGCTCCGATCTGCCTCGCCATCTGTTTTTGGTTTTGTTTCTAATAGGCAATGAGCTAAAAATAGTTTTTATATTTTTTAAATGGTTGCATTTTAAGTGACTATATAATTATCTATTTAACATCCTTGAGTATTTTTTCTTGACCTACAAAGCCCAACACATTTCCTATCTTGCCCTTTAACTTTACCAACACCTTTTCCAGTTATTTGATAAGGAACAAGGCTCTAAAATGCACGCATAAGATAATGAGTAGTTCCTATTCATCAAGAATCTGCTATGTGCTTTGCACTGTGATACTTTTTATATATTATTTCAAGTCCTTAATATTTGTGCAAGTAATATTTTAAATCACAGCTTTACATGTGGGTGAATAAAGGCTCATAAAGGTAAGTAATGGCCAACATCATTTTCGCAGCCTCCTCATCAGGTTAACAATGAACTAGTTGGGAATGGAAACCTTGGTCTCCCAAGCCCCCAGATTCTGTTTGCCCTCAACATTGTTGCCAAATAAGAGTTAAAATGGCCTCAGCAACTACAATAAGGCTACTTAAGGGAAAAAAGAAAACCTTCGAACTATTAAAAGTTTAAAATTTTCTGATGGGCAGTCTGCTGCCTTAGCTTTCTGAACTGTCTTACATTTTCTGCTCTGTGTCAGTAGCATATGAAGCAAGGTGGAGTCTGTCACCCAGGGGCCAAGAAAATAAAGAATTCTTGCCAATATCCAGATATCCCATCTGGTGGTTGGTCATGACTCTGTGCTTCCACATGTTGCCACACTGGGGTTGCATCCCAATTTCTGAATGGTAGACCATGACAGAAACTGTGGATCCTAAAACAAAATCAGATGTTCTCATGGTAAAGCCAATAGGAGCTGACTGTCCCACCATAAATATTTTGAAATATATTGATCATATGAATAGTAATTCTTGAAAACCACACTGTACATTTTTAAGTATTTAGGATTTTGAGAGATACTGACTTGAGAGAACAGACTGCTTATTTCTTTTATGGGTAAAGACCAAATTAAGTAGTTCTCAGGTGTGAATTAACACTGGATGTTTTCATAGAAAAATATGTCTATGAATTTTTCATTAGATCTATATGAATTTGGAAGTATGGTAAATGACATAGTGCTTAAAAGAGAACTGAAATAAGCATCAGTGACAGATGTCCAATCCCTGCTTTCCATATTACCTTTTGTGGGACATACCACTAACTTTTAAAATAAGCTAGTCCTTAGTTGGGGAGGAGGTCATCACCAGTTAGTTAATTTTTCCATGTGTAAATTAAAAACATAGTGTTCACTATTGCAAAACCATACATATATACACACATATATTCACATACAAATATAAACATACACATACTTAGTGTATGTGTTTACAATTCCTGCTGATTTTCCTGATTGAGTTGCTTGCTGTTTATTTAGCATTTGCTGAGATGAATACCAGGGAGTCAGCTCAGAACATAACATTATTACATATGAGCCATTGTCTAATGATACAGACAATGCTAGGCTAAATACATATATATTTATATATACTTATGTGTATGTATTTATTTATATGTATCTATACATACACAATCTATACAAAGGTAAATAAGTTGGAATATAAAGGTATAACTCTAAAACGATAAATAAGTTGGAGAAAAATGGGAACAGAATACTGATAGGTGATTTCTACAATATTTACACAAACAATGCACAGTATTGAAAATATATCTTCTCCTATTTGTTTTGCCATTACATGTTGTATTTCTACAAAAATTGCAAGGGAAACCGCAAGCCTGTATATTCTTTAAGTCTTTGTTTCTTCAGTATGTCACATGGCTATTGAATTTGTTACATAGTAAATCCAACTTGAATTAATACTGTATTAATAAAGTGAAATGAGTTGAATATATTTTGAATTAACAAGGGAATTAAAAGGCAAAGAGGGTAATGATTTGAAGACTTTCTAGCAGAGATGGTGGAAAACTGGGACTGCCATAACACAGAGAAATAAAAGGATCCTAAGGAAATATTTCACCAAATCCAGTCAAATAGCTCTGTAACTAAAGATCAAATTATTAGCTTTAAACTGTACATAACGAGTGGGCCTAAGGCTATTTCATTTTGAAATGGCAGTTATCTACTTAGTTTTAGAATAAAAGAAACTTAAAACACACAATTGTAGGAATTATTAGAGTATTGGTATGCATTAGAATTGCCAATAAATTGTTGGACATTTGTAGAACCTAAAATTGTCACCTGAATCCAGTGAGCAATAATATCTTAACTTCTTAAAACCTGTGTTCTTGAAGTTCATCTTTGAAACTTGAAAATAAAATGTTACATAGAGTCTAAACCCTTAAGGTATCTCAGTAACGCAATTTTTCCTATAAAATTCACTTGAATTTTAATTAATATTAGGATTGCTTGTCTCCCTTACCAGTATACTCTGTTTAGGATCTTGGGAAGTAATACTGAATGCATTAATAAAGTAGGACCTTGGGCCATAAAAGTTTCGGCAAAAAGACAATTAATCCACTATATGCCGTACACTGTGCTCTGAAACTTACAGCGTTCTGCTAGGCTGCATAACCTGAAGGAATGAATCCCTGAAAGTCATTTTATCCTCTTCTAAGATTAAAGAAAAATGTTAGTGAAATCCATACTTTTGTCCTTAGGCCCATTGTAAACACCTAGCAAGGGCAATTTTCATAGTAGACTTTGTAGCCTGAGGAGGAGGAAGATTTTGTTTTTTTGTAGTAGGTATCATTAAAACTTTGTTAAATGCATGGCTTTAACAATCTGCCAAACTGTTCAAACATACTGTGGTAGCCACCAAGGTAGTGATTTTGCTTCTTTGCATTATTGAAAAAAAGGGGAGAACTTTCTCTAGCTTTCAAATAGAATTAGGACCTTAATGTTGGGAATAACTATGAAGACCATCTTGTGTATTGAAGTTTTACTCTTTTTCTTTTTTAATACAATGAGAAAATTAGTTGCAAAGACTTAGAGAAGTTGGCAAATATTTTACAGCAGAACTCAAACTTCAATCTGAGTAACTAAACCTGCATTCATCTATTCTTAATGTCATTTACTGCCACCGCAGTAAATGTGTGATCCATGGGATGTTTGGGAGAAGAGGGAATGATCATTTTCCATGTTCTTAGATCCAGGATTGTGAAGAGGCAGTTTCTATTTTGCTGGCTTTCAGTGATAAGAGCCACTTATCTGAAAAATTTGTTTCCTTCTTTGTTAGCGAATAAAATTTGAATTTTATGACGTCTGTTCTGTGGATATAATCTTGGCTTGCATACGTTATTTAGATACTGAGTGCTAAAAAGATGAAAAGCACAAGACTACTTCTCAGTGTTACTATAAATATGATGAAACAGTAATGTAAATAATATAAAAATCATCAATATGTAACACAACTTAAGGTTTTGGTTACTCAAAAATTTATTTTACCATTTAGGATTCATTTAGGTTAACAACAGCATTCATTTTTTTTTTTTTTTTTTTTTTTTTTTTTGGACAACATATAAGCTAATAAAAGGAAAGACATTGCAGAAGGGTATTTTGGGTCACCAAGAAGTTATTCTGCATTTCAGTATATGATACCACAGTCCACTGAGTGTATAGGCCACTCAGCATTAATGTGGAGTTTATTACTTATTAAAGTATATTGCCATTTACTTTGACCCTTGACAAATTCTATTCTTCAAGGTTTTTCCTCTGCCTTCCTTAACCCCTCTTGACAGGTAATGATTTCAAAAGATCTATTAGATATTATATGCATAATGAAAGTGCAAAGCTTGCTGTCAGGTACAATAGACTGCAATTTTTATTTGAGGTCTCAAAGTTATACTGTGTCACAGGTATCTGGAAGGTCAGTGAGGACTGTGCCTTTTTCCTATCTCATTTCTTTGGCAGACATTGGCAAAGTGACTTGGTTAATGCACAATAGTTTTCCTTTCCTCCCCTTCTATCTTGAAGGACAGTTTACTCTTCCATTAGGAGAAGGTCAATGATTTTCTCTACCCTTGTTTCTTTCCTGTTCATTGTTCTGTACTTTGTAAGTTTGTAGTATAATAAAAATTGGTTCATTAATTTATTCTTATAAATGACATTATATCATCTAAATACAACCATTTGTTTAAAGACAAATTCTCAAGGAATAGCAACTTTAAAACATAAGCCATAATTCTACCACTGTTTCCATTTCTGTATATTCTCTTCCATATGCATAAAACATTTTTATATAATTACTCTCGTAGTATATATTACATTTTATGGATCTCTTTTTTACTTTAAATTTTGGTCTTGTTATGAATAGTAACTATGGTTAGTATTTTAAGGGCTTTTGACAATTTTACCATTTTCATGTACCAGGTTCTATTTAATGTGTCCTCAAAGTTTGGACTCTTTTTTTTTAGTATTATTGATAATGATGCAACAAATGTTTTCATGTATATTTTTTGAAACTCTATTGAATTATTTCCTAGGGTAAAATCCTAGAATTAGAATGACTTAGAAAAAAACATGTACATTAAAAGACATTTGCTATAAGTTCTCATAATAATTTCCAGACTCTGAAAATGATAATCCCACCAGCTCTGAAAGAAAATGCCAATTTCATGACAACTATGGCAACCATTCAATACGGTCATTTATATTTAGTTTGTTATAAAATTTTTGCTCACTATTCCAGGTGCTTTTTTGCAGTTCTTTGATAACTTGCAAGAAACAACATTGACATAAGTTTTACTCTACTAATTTTATTTTTTTGTGTAAACTCCCATAACCTTTTATATACTTATATTGGAAACTTCACGTTTTCTGATAAATGTTTGAACTATTACACATCTTATTATTTTCCTTTTTTATTTTTTATAAGACCAAAGTTTGAAAAGTTTTTATCTTTAATTTTGTCACATTTTAATGATTTATTCTGTGATTTAAAAGCCAGGAAATTCATAATTGTTCCACATGGGTAAGAAATATTCCTTATCTCTTATGAGTGTGTTTATATAGATCTACAATGTTTGACTTTATGTGAAGTTTCTCATGGTGCATAGTGTTATATGCCTATGCTTATTGCTCCTTGAGTTATTATTCAGTTTTCCTAAGGTTGCTTTTCTCTAAGTAATGCTTTTAACTTACAGCTTTGGAATTCTCATTATATGTGAATAAAAATTTGTCCTGGGTGTTTATTTTTTTTGGAGGTATTTCCATCAGGTAAAGTTTCAAGAACCATGGTTAATAAGTTGGTTATGTTTATCATGTATTTTTTCTTGAATTTATTGTAAGATAAGATTAGGGAAATGAATCATGGACATTTTAAGAAATGGTACATAGTTTAGAGTGAAAAAAGTTTACTAGATGCTTGATCTCATTTATTTTGTTTTTATCTAAATCCTATTTTACTTCTTTGCATTATAGCTTTTACAAGTTAAAACTTGGGTGAAATCTTCCTTTTTATTTATTTATTTATTATTTTGGTAAAATTTTCTCCTTGCATGTCTACGAGCTATGACTTCATGCATTTTTATGAGATGAGTGGGAATATTTAAGTTTATTACTATTATTTAAGCATCATTTTTATTAAAATATTTGGTTTTCTTAAATCAGAAGCTTTACTTAGTCTAGCACAAAATTAGTACCACATATGTATTTATGAATTACTCTGGTCATCATTTTCCATATAGTCATTCATATTCTTATGGTATTTTGAGGATTTGTTGTTAGTCACAAGTCACTGGGATTTTTTTTTTAATACTCTGCAAGTTTTTGTTTGTTGTCTTCGCTGTTTTTATTCATTAGTAAGTTTAAATCATAATCGTATATACCACTATTGGACGGTCACTTTATTTGCTTTTAAATACAATTTTTTGGAAACTCTTTTTTCAAATGCTTTTGAATAATCCACAATATTTTATTGTTTCCTTTCAAGTCTTAAAGATTTGAATGCAAAGATAAAATTAGCATTATTTGTGATTAATTTGCTATTCAAAATTTTTTCATGCTATTATCCTCAATAATAACCTATTGAATCATAATCATGTTCCTGCATTATTAATTTTTTAAGTATTGAATTAATAAGGGCTTAAAACCTCTTGCCCTATTTTCCATTTCCACTATTACAAAATTAAAAATTAGGAACATGATTTAGACTTTGGTTACAGCTCTGTTTGGACCCTGTATAATCTAATGTATATCTCAAT
Source organism: Mustela nigripes (assembly GCF_022355385.1). NCBI lineage: Eukaryota > Metazoa > Chordata > Mammalia > Carnivora > Mustelidae > Mustela > Mustela nigripes. The sequence goes on along the minus strand of NC_081565.1, from coordinate 44,693,660 downwards.
TGCCAGATTACAAATGTGGGAATAGGAAATTGGGCCAGCTATTCCAATTATTTCAATATCTGGAATTATTTCAGTATCCTATTCTAAATTTGCATATGTAAGTTATTATATAAAACACAACTAAAATAGAATTTATACATGAACATAAAAGTTCAGTGAGTTCTGAAAAAAATGTTTATCTACATCTAACTAGCATCCTAATAAGGATGTATTCACTACAAAAAGTTCCCTCATTCATTTTCCATTTCATTTCCATCCCCAAAAGGATGGAACGTGGTTATTTTTGTCTACTGTAGAGCTTCACATAATTAGATTTATACTGTGTGCAATCCTTTGTGTTGTCTTTCCTTTGCTCAACATATCTATGTTGTGTGTTCCAGTAGTTGGTTTAAATTTATTGCTATATTGCATTTCATTGTTTATCCTATCTTCTGTTAAAGGTTATTAGGGTTGTTACCAGTTTGGGGCTATTTTGAATAAAGTTACTATGGACATTTTTAAATACTTTTTTTTTTTTTTTTGGTGGGCCTATATTTTCATTTTTGGGTAAAAGCCGATATGTAAAATTGCTGGATCGAGGGTAGATGTATATTTAACTTTTCCTAAGTAATTTTACCAGTTTACAGTTCTTGCTACAGAGTATGGGAATTCCAGTTCTCCATATCCTTAACAATACTTGAAAGTGTGATAGTCTTCATATTTGTTATAGATGCTAGTGAATTTTATTCCTTTCTTGGTCAGATTCAATATATTTTACCAAAGAAATTAGGCAAGAGTAATACCTGTTATTTTTACTTACTAACCTATCTAATTTTTCTTTTCCTTTTTGTAACATTAGGAAAAGTAATATAATACTTATGGAAAAGTACAGAAGCATAATTATTTAAACAATTATCATAAAGTGAAAACGAAGTAGACAATACCATAAAAAACCCCTCTTGCTACACTTCATTCATTATGTTCTTTTCAAAAAAATAGCTACAGTCTTAACTTAGAATTCTATTATTTAGTCTTGGTTGACTTATAATTCGAGTGTTATAAAAAAGTCTTTTATGTTTGAATTATTTCATCCAATAAAATGTATGAGAGGATTACCCATGTATTTATTGTGTTCGGCTCCAATACAGTAATTTTAATTTACTTAGTTATGTCCTCCTTTATCTACTCTGCTAATGAACATTTGGATTGCTGTTATTAAGAATAAAACTTCCTTGGGCACCTGGGTTACTCACTCAGTTAACTTGACTCTTGATTTCAGGTCAGGTCATGATCTCAAGGTCCTGGAATTCAGGATCTATGCCCAGGGGGGAGTATACTTGAGGACTCCACATCCCACCCCACTTGTGCTTGCTTACGTTTGCCATCCGGAATAAGCAAATCTCAAAAAAAAAAAAGTGAATAAAACTTCCATGAATGGTCTTAAAGATGTCACTTGATCCATTTTTGTTGCATATATACCTAGGAATAGAATTGATGGGTTAGAAAGTCAGCATATATTACCCATGGTAAATAATAACGGTTTTAAAGAATGGTTTAACAACCTATACCTATTGATAGCCATTGCTTTTGTATCCAATTTAAGAAATCCTTTCCTTATCTAAAGTCATAAAAATTGTCTCTGTATAGACTTCCAAAAGCTTTATTGAAATGGTCTTCATAATTAGATGTAGAACTTAATAGGGATTGATGGATGTGTGAAATCTGAAGCTGAGAATTGGTATCCTTTCTCTACATTGATATTTTATTTACCAAGTACCCACATTTTATTGAAATGATTGTCGTTTATCCATTAATTATAAAGTGTGTCTCCATATGTAGGCATGTCTATATTTGGCCCTCTCTTTGTTACTTTGGTTTTGTAGCTCAATTTTGGGCCAATACTTAATTACTATAGCTTTATATTGTTTGATATTCTGTAGAGTAAACCTGATTTTGTCATGGTAAGTATGAGCATTTCTTGCCTTGTTCCACTGCCATATAATTTCTTGAATCACATAAATTTCTGCATTCTCACCTCACAAAACATGAGTAATTTAATTAAAAATGGTAATTTTTATTATGATATAATTGAAAGTATATCACAATTTGGGAAAATTTAAGTTTACAGTATTAATCTTATTGCATTTTATTTTCTTGTGTTTTTTTTATTTAGAAATGAAATTGATTTTAATGTATCTAACAATTCCCGATGGATTCTAGAATTTATAAAATGTTTGTAGATGGTCCTGTGATCTGGATATAGTGAGAATTTTCTTTATTTTTTCAATCCTCAAATATTTTATTTTTTTATCTTGTTTGTTATATCATCTAGAAGCTCCCATACACCATTCAATTGAAGTGATGTTATCAGGCATCTTTATCTTGAAACTGATGTTGGAGAGAAAATGTTCCCTATTTCACCATTAACTGTAATTAGGATATGTTCTTTCTCTTTACTGTTCAAAAAGTAAAGATTCTCAAGTGTTGGTATTATATATTCCTTAAATAATACTTGTAAGAATAAACCATTGAAACTGAAGTTTTCCCAAAACCGCAGAGGGGTTTTGATTATATATTCAAATTATTTAATAAATACAAATTTTTAGTTTCATTCTTGTATCAGTTTTAGCCTATCATCTTAGGAGTTTGTACATTTTATCTACATTTTTAAATATAAGGGTATAAAATCATTCATAATGTAGTGTAGTCATATTTTCAGTGTCCACTGAATCTATAATTATGTCTATTTTATATATTCCTAAAACTATTTTTTTGGATACCCCCTTTCTGTCACATTTTTCTTGATGAAGCTTGTCAGAATTTACTGATTTTCTTACTTTTTAAAAATCATTTGATTTTGTTAAGCCTTATTTTATTTTAAGTGAGAGAGGGCATAGATGAATGGGATGGGGAGAGGCCGAGGGAGGAGTGAGAGAATCTTACGCAGGCTCCATGCCCAGTGTGGAGTGGGATGTGGGCTCTCTCTCATGACCCTGAGATCATGAGCCAAAATCAAAGTCAGATGCTTAACGACTGAGCTGCCCAAGTGCTCCAATTGAGTCTTTTTAATTAAATACCTTTATTTTTTTAAATTTTAACTAATTTTTCTTACGTATTTTCTTACACTTTTATTTGGCTTCAACTTGCTATTTCTTTTAATTTCTTGAAATGATTCCTAGCTAATGGCTTTTTAGCATATTTTGTTCTAAGATATGAATTTAAGGCTATAAATTTCCCTCTACACACAGCTTAAGCTACATTCTACACATTTTTTATGTATTGTATTTTTTATTTTAAAGTATTTTCTAATTTCTTTAGTGATTTCTTACTTGATAATATGAGGTACATTTATGGTTTAATTTCCAAATACTTGGGGATTTTTCCTTCTTATCTTTTGTGCTTAGTAGCTATCTTAATTCATTTTTGTCAAAAAGCATGAGCTTAGACCTTTGACATTTCTTGGGGGCTTTTTTAGTATATGTGCTGCCGAAGTGAGCACTCTTGGGGGCTTTTTAAAGCTCATATATGCTGAAAGTTGATAAATGTTCCATATGCAGGGCACCTGTGTGGCTCAGCGGGTTAAGCCTCTGCCTTTGGCTCAGGTCATGATCTCAGGGTCCTGGCATCGAGCCCTGCATCAGGTTCTCTGCTCAGCAGGGAACCTGCTTCCTCCTCTCTCTCTGCCTGCCTCTCTGCCTACTTGTGATCTCTGTCTCTCAAATAAATAAATAAAATTGTTAAAAAAAAAATGTTCCATGTGCATTGAAAAGAATGTATATGCTGAGTTTGTTTAGTGCCTTGTGTTACAAAATCTGGTTAGGTCATTCTTTTAATCTTATTATTTAAATAGGTTTATCCTTCCTGACTTTTTTTTTCCTGTTTGTTCTATTAGTTACTAGAGAGTTTTAAAAAATATTTTCGTGATTTGTTTGTTTTTACTTTTAGTTCTCTCAGCTTTTGCTTTATCGTTTTTGGAAAATGTGATTAGGTGTATAAAATAATGCTTTTTGCCCTAGTCCATTTTTGTTTGATAGTAATATAGCTATATGAACTTTGTTTTAGTTAAAGTAGCCATTACATTTTTTTCCCATTGTTTTTCTTTCAAATAACTTATATATCTGTTTTCATGATCCTTTGTAAGCAGCATGTAGTTGGCTTTTATTCAGGTGTATAGTTTTTGTCTTTCTGCTCTAACATTTATTATAAAATAATTACCTCTTCAGTTTAAATTTATTGTAATATTGCTTACTTTTAATTGCTTTCTTCTCCCTCTCCTCTTCTTTCTTCATTTCTTTTTGATTATTATTATTTCACCTTACCTCCCTGAAAGTTTGGCCATTATAGACTCCTAGTATTCTTTCATTTACCCTAGAAACTGAGACTTGCTAACTTGATTTTAAAATGTATTTTTTTTTTTAATTTTTTATTTTTATAAACATATATTTATCTTTTTCCCCCAAATGCAGAGGTCTTAGACTTCATTAGCACCATTTAACCTTTTTATACCTATATGCTATTATTGATAATTTCAATTCTATGACTATTTCAAACCTGTAAGTAACATTATGTTTATTTTTAAATTGCATATTTATTTTCATTTAATGGCATTTTTAACATTTCTGTTGTTTTCATTACATTCTTGGTCTTTGGCCTTCTTTCTGAGATCTTTTTCTTTTAAGCAATACCCTTGTACTATGTCCTTCGGTGAACATCTGTTGGAGGGTTAGGGTTAACTATGCTAAATTAATACATTTCCTTCTAAAAACCAATGTTTCCAAAACCAGTGGGCAATCTACATGTTGCTCCATTGAAGGTGTTTGTTTTCTTTTTTTCTATCTGATTTAAAAATGTGCCTTGTTCTTTTCTTCTCTTTTATATGCTCAGCCATTAATGCCTCAAAACTGCTTCTCCCCTATCATCTTTTTTTTTTTTTTTTTTTCCTGGCTGAGATTCCAATTACAAATTTGGTTGGCTTTATTTTTCTCATTTTCTATAAGTGGCCATGGAATATATATTTTAGGCTTTGTGGGCTACATTTAGTGTCTGTTACAAAACAGGCTAAAGGTCAGTTTTTTTGCCTATTGGCCTGTTTTGTTACAGATAGTAGTATATTTGGATTTTTGGGGACATAGGGGAGAATGCTAGTGTAGCTGGAGCAAAATGAATGGAGATGAGAATAGCAGGAGTGAAATCACAATAATAATAAGGTGACAGACATTGTACGAAAATTTTCAGGCTTAGATCCACAAAATGTGTCTTAGTGGATCATTTTATCAACTGAGAATTATTCAAACTTCTTATGATCCTTAGTCCCAGTTTCAGTAATATTCCTAGTTCCTATTTATTTTCCCAGAGTCTTTTAAAAGCACTTTGTACTTTTCTTACATAACTTTGATTAACTTCACACTGCTAGGCTCAGTTTTACTCTATTTGGTTATACTGTAGTCTCTAATTATACAGTAACTGATTATGTTTAACACATTAATAAATTAATATTAGTTTATCAATTTATTGAGTGGTTGGAATAAAAAATATTGACCAATCTCAGATATTGACTTTTAAGCCAAATACTTGTATTTCTAATATGATTGGATCAACAGAAGAAACACTTTTGTGCTTAATGTAAAACATTATAGACCAGGCTAGGAACAAAATTATCAGGGGATATGTATTGTCATATGTATATTCCCAAGTAGATAGCTGCTAATTGAACATCTCTATCACAAACAGTGAACAAAAATACATGAAGACAGACTTTAGCTTCTAATTAGAATGTGGAAAGTTGCAAGAGATGTCACTCTTGCCTTAACAACACCATCTAGATAACTACAGATATTATAGAGGTGGTAGTGGTGGTTTTGTTTGATCCATCTGAGAGATAAAGATGAAAAGAAATGGTAATGAACTAAATTCTAAATAAGGAGCCTTTTATGGGAGCACAGGGATGCATGATTAGTTCTCCTACCTGGTGGAGTCCTAGAAAAAGTGGAAATTTACCATATCCTTGGATAAGGAGAAACTTGCTGAACCTTCAGAAACTTTTAGCCTGAAGAGCCCGGTCACAGTCTGCATCTACTTGTTTTTTCTTTCCCATGAGTTGTCCTTTAGCATAATGCAGTATTAGGCTGAAGACTGGAAGGGGAAAGGGAAATTTGAGTGATACTTCTCCTGGGTATGTGGGCCCTTCTGCAAAAGCAAGGAAGGACCCTCTAAAGGCTGATGAATGAAGTTCTGTAGGGTATTGCATGCCTTACAGAGAGTAAGACAGCTCTCTTCTAAAAGCTTGGAAAGCTGAAGCAAGCCTGGACAGTAAAAAATCCTCAAGGCCCTCCCAAAAAAAAAAAAAAAAAAAAAAAAAAATTGATTGCTAGGAATTAGAGTAATTTGAAAAGCTGGTCAGTAAGCTATAAAACAAAAGATATTACTTGAATCTCATCATTGCCCAGATTTCAATTTCTACTGAAGGCAAGAAAATGTCTCATTTTTCCCTCAAATCATGTCAAGCTGGTAGTGATCTGAGTTGAATAAAGTTGCAACAAAGCCCAGACCCAGCTGAACTCAGGTCATATGGACTCAGCATCCTAAATCTAGTGGTCTTTTTCTGGAGGTAAATATTATGTACTTGAGTCTTTACTGCTCTTATTGGGTAATAAATGTTGAAAAGTTATAAAATATGTAAACATTTGGGATTTTGTGAAGGTAAATCTTTCAGTTTAAGGGCCTTTGAGTATTAGAGTATTCTATTCTTAGTCACTTAAGTACAGGGTGAAAGAGAATATAAGGCTGAATAGGCTCAAGGAGGAATGGATTTGTCTGAGGGGAAAATGCTGAGGTTTAATTGTGTTGATTGGCATCTGTTCTAGAATTTTTGAAGAGGAAGAAATGTAACTGCACCAGTTCAGTTAGCTACTGTTGTCTAGCAAACAACACCCAAACTGAATAGCTAAAAAAAACCCGGAAAAAAAACCAAAACCAAATAACAACAAACAACAAAAGCCACAAAAAAAAAACCAAAGAACTCATTGTTTAGCTTGCAAAATTATATATTGGCTCAGTTCAGTGGTTTTTCTGGAGTCTTCTGGGACTTCTCTTCTATCTGGGTTCAGTTGCAGGTTTAGCAAAGTCTGTTGTTGAGAGTTGACTGAATTTAGCTTGGAATGACAGGCTGGGGACTGGAGAATGGTTTATAAGGCTCTCTTCTCATCCATCAGGCTTGCATATACGTATTTTATGGTGACTGGGCAGGTCTCTGAAAGAACTAAAAACTGCAAGGCTGCCTGAAGCTAGAAAATGTCAGTTTTACTATTTTTGATTGGATAAAATAAATCAAAGGGCAAGGCTGGATTAAATGGCTAAGGAAATGGTCCTACCTCTTGATGGGAATGACTGCAAAATAACATTGCAGTGAGCTGGGGAGATGATTTGGTGGCAGTAGAGCCATTATGTTTTGATAATCCAGGAAAAAAGAGTTCCTGAACTAAGGAAGTGACACTTCTAAGTGAAAAAGAGGAGAACATACTCTTTATATGTGGATTACATATAGAGTACATGTACCTGCAGCACATTTTCTCTTTAATCTCTTCCATGTCTATTCTCTACTTAAGTAGTCCTGGGCATTCTATAGGGAGAATTTGGAGTTAGATGTCAACAATGCACAACTTTATAATTTTTCTTGGAACCCAGTGATGTTATGAAATAACAAGAAACAAAGCTTCTTGTCCCCAAAGCTGAATGCTCTGTGTTACAGTATAAGCTATGCCATCCTTTTTTATTTGATAATATATATTTCAGAAAATGATAGTGTATTGTTTGAAAAGCTCCAATCTATAGGGCATTATTTGGTTACATTTGGAGTCAAAATATTCTTTATGTATGTATTATAGACAATAGATTGACATTTTAAGTGTTTTATTGCTCATTTTTCTGCCTGAATCTCTCTATTTTTACAGTCACCTTTGGGTGAAATGTAAACTAAATAGAAATTTGACTTTATTTAAGAAAGTCAAGAAGTAACAGAGGAAATCTGGAATCTGACTTTATTGATGATATGGCAATAAAGAAAACCACATGTTAGAAAACAAATACCAGTGCTAACACTGCCTAAATGTGATGAAGTGAGAAAACTGCCACCAGAATATCTCTCAGAAATCATGTGATGAATGAAATATTTTGTCACCATTATATGAATAAGGAAATGTTTATTCTGAAGCAAAATCTTGTACTTATTCCTCTCTTAAAAGAAACCTTAAGAAATATTGAATCTTCAAAATATTCGATATTGAAATTAAGCATGTAATATCACACTGTTTTAAATTGAGACTGTCATTTTAACATGACTATGATATTTAATGACCTATGTCCTTTCTTTTGCTCTTTAAAAAAATTCATTATAATTAACATACAGTGTTATATTCATTTCAAGTGTACAATATAGTGACTGAACAATTCTTTACCTAGTGTTCATCACAATAGGTGTACTCTTAACCCCTTTTACTTATTTTACCCACCGTCCCCCCTCCCCTTTGGTAACCACCTGTTTGTTCTTTATGGTTAGAGACATTAAATCTGTAGTTTACATTAGGTAGTATGGACATTTATCTTATTTTTTAATTGCATTTTATTCTTATATGAGGTCAATAGTATATGTTTCAATGGTTTACAATGAGGATTTTTTTAGTTTCGAGTTTTAAATTCCAGTTAATTAACATACAGTGTAATATTAGTTTCAGCAATAGAATTTAGTGATTCATCAAACCGACAACACCCAGTGCTCATCAGAACAAGTGCTCTCCTTAAGAACCATCACCCATTGGCTCCATCCCCTTTCCACCTCCCCTTGAGCAATTGTTGGTTTGTTCTCTATGGTTAACAGTCTATTTTTATGATTTGCCTCTCTTTTCTTCCCCCATGTTCATCTCTTTTGTTTCTTTAATTCCACATATGAATGAAATCATATGGTATTTGTCTTTCTCTGATGGACTTATTTTGCTTAACCTAATACATGCGAGCTCCTTCCACGTCATTGTAAATGGCATGATTTCATTCATTTTTGTGGCTGAGTAATATTACCTTCTATATATATATATATACACCACAACTTTCTATCCATTCATCAGTGAATGGACGTTTAAAAGCTCTTTCCATATTTTAGTTATTATTGATAATGCTAGAGTAAAAATCAGCGCATTTCTCCCTTTGATTTGGTATTTTTGTATTCTTCAGGTAAATGTCCAGTGGTGCAATTTCTGGGTTATATAGTAGTTCTACTTTTAACTTTTTGAGGAACCTCTATACTGTTTTCCAGAGTAGCTACACCAGTTTGCATTCCCTCCTACAGTGTAAGAGGGTTCTCTTTTCTCTATATTATTGCAACATCTGTTGTTTATTATTTTAGCTATTCTGACAGGTATGAGTTGATATATCATTGTAGTTTTGATTTTGATATTGAGTGATGAAGGGCATTTTTTCATGTATCTGTTGCTATGTCTTCTTTGGAAAATTTTTCTATTTGAGTATTATGGACATTTTAGCAATACCTGTTCTTAAAATCCATGAGCATGAACTATCCTTCCATTTCTTTGTGTCCTCTTCAATTTCTTTCATCAATGTTTCAAAGTTTTCAGAGTTTGCTTCTTCTTGGTTCAGTTTGTTTGTATGAATTTTATTACTTTTGATACAATTTTAAATGAGACAGTTTTCTCAGTTTCTCTTTGTGCTACTTCATTATTAGTGTATAGAAATGTAATGGATTTTCTTTCATATAGTGATTTTATATCTATTGACCTTACTGAATTCATTCATTTATCAGTCCTAGAAGTTTTTGGGTGAAGTCTTTTGAGTTTTCTATATATACTATCATATCATATGTAAACAATGGAAGTTTCATTCTTCCTTACCAATTCAGGTGCCTTTCATTTCTTTTTCCTTGTCTGATCACTGTGGCTAGGACTTCTAGTACTATTGTTGAATGGAAGATGTGAGAATGGATGTTCATGTCTTGTTCCTGACCTTAGGGGAAAAGTCCTCAGTTTTTTACCACTAACTAAGGTTCTTTGTAGGTTTTTCATATAAAGCCCTTACTATGTTGAGGTATGTTCCCTCTAGGCCTATTTTGTTGAGGGTTTTTATCATGAATTGATGTTATATTTTCTCAAATGCTTTTTCAGCATATATTGAAATGATCACATGGTTTTTATTCTTAACTTTATTGATGTGATATATCAGATTGATTGATTTGCAAGTATTTAACCACCCATGCATCCCATTAATAAATCCCACTTGAATGTGGTGAATGAATTTTTTAATGCATTGTTGGGTTTAGCTTGCTAATATTGTTGAGGATTTTTGCATCTATATTTATCAGAGGTACTGATGTGTAGTTCTGTCTCTCTCCCTCCCTTTCTTTTTTTTTTAGATTTTTAAATTTTTAAATTTTATTTTTTTAATTCATTTTTTAAAAAAATTTGTCTTTACCTGGTTTGGTATCAGGGTAATACTGACCTCATAGAATGAATTTGAAAGCTTTCCTTCCTCTTCTGTTTTGAATAGTTTGGGAAGAATATTAACTCTTCTTTAAATGTTTGGTGAAATTCACTGGTAAAACCATCTGATTCTGGACTTTGTTGGGAGTTTTTTGTTTACTGATTCAATTAATCACTGGTGAAGTCTGTTCAATTTTTCCATTTCTTCCTGCTTTAGTTTTGGTAAGATATGTAAGATTGTTTTGGTAAGATATGTTTCTCTGAATTTATCCATTTTTATCCATTTTTTTCTAGGTTGTCCAATTTTTGGCATGTAATTTTTTATAATCTTTTATTATTCTTTGTGTTTCTGTGATATTTGTTTTTCTCTTTCATTTCTGCTTTTGTTTGAGTCTTCCATCTCTTTTAGCTTTTTTTTTTGTTCTTGATTGATTGGTTTTGTCTGCTAAAAGTTTATCAATTTTATTGATCTTTTCAAAGAACCAGCTACTGATTTGTTTTATCTGTTTAATTAATTAATTATTTTATTTTATGTTTTGTTTATTTCTACTCTAATCTATTATTTCCTTCTTTCCCTGGTTTTGGGATTTGTTTGTTCTCCTTTGTTCTAGCTCCTTTGGGTATAAAGATAGGTTGTTTGAAGGTTTTTTGTTTGTTTCTTTCTTTTCTGAGGTAGGTCTGTATTGCTATAAACTTCCCTCTTAGAACAGCTTTTTATACATCTCCAACATTTTGGCCTGCTGTGTTTTCATTTTCATTTTCATTGGTCTCTCTCTCTCTCTCTCTATATATATATATATATATATATATAATTCATTCTTTGATTTCTTGGTTCATCCCTTCATTATTTAGCACCATGATTTTAACCCCCATGTATTTGTGTTCTTTCCAAACTTCTTGTGGTTGATTTTTAGTTTCATAGCATTGGGGTCAGAAAAGCTGCATGACTTCAATCTTTTTTTATTAATGTTCCATATGCACTTGAAAAGATAGATGTATTCTGCTGTTTTAGGATGGTATGTTTTGAATATATCTCTTCGATCCATCTAGTCCAATGTGTCATTGAAACCCTGTTTCCTTGTTTATTTTCTGTTTAGATGATCTGTCCTTTGATGGAGAAGGAGTGTGAAAGTACCTACAATTATTACATTACTATCGATAATTTCCTTCATGTTTGTTATTAGGGTGCTTCTGTATTGGGGTGCTCCCATGTTGGGTGCATAAATATTTACAATGGTTATATGTTCTTTTTGGATTGTTCCCTTTATGATTACGCAGTGTTCTTATTTGTCTCTTGTTATAGTCTTTTTCTTGAAGTTTATTTTGTCTGATATAGGTATTGCTACTTTGGCTTTCTTTTTTATTTCTATTGCATGATAAATTCTGTTCCATCCCCTCACTTTCAATCTGCATCTATCTTTAGTCTGAAATAAGTCTCTTGGAGGCAGCATATAGATGCGTCTTGTTTTTTTATCCATTCTGTCATCCTATGTCTTTTGATTGGAGTGTTTATTTACTTTTAAAGCAATTATTGATAGGGGTGTATTTATTGCCATTTTGTTACTTGTTTTGTGGTTGCTTTTGTAATTCATCTCTATTCCTTTCTTTACTTGGTCTCTTCTCATGGTTTGCTGGTTTTCTTTAGTTATTCCTCTCCATTTTTACATATTAACAATTTTTGATTTGTGATTACCATTAGATTTATATATAGCATTTTATGCATATGGCAGTCTATATTAAGTTGATGGTCACTTAATCTTGAACGTATTCTAAAAGCACTAAATTTTTACTCTTCCTCACCTCCATGTTTTAGGTATATGGTGTCATGTGACAAGGTGAGTCCAGGATCCTCTTACTCCACCATCTTCCCTCTCTGGTGTTCCTTTTTATGTTCTTTTTAATTTTTAATTATTATTATTATTATTATTATTATTATTATTTAATATTTTATTTATTTATTTGACAGACAGAGATCACAAGTAGGCCGAGAGGCAGGCAGAGAGAGAAGAGGAAGCAGGCTCTCCGCTGAGCAGAGAGCCCGATGTGGGGCTCGATCCCAGGACCCTGGGATCATGACCTGAGCCGAAAGCAGAGGCTTTAACCCACTGAGCCACCCAGGCGCCCCTCTGGTGTTCCTTTTTAAAAAAGAATATTTATACTAAAAATTTTCACTAAATGAATAAAAGATTTTTAAAAATAATACATCCTCCACTTCTAAATGGGCAATTGATATTGCTATGGACTGAATGTTGATGTCCCCCTAAAACTCATATATTAAAGTCCTGATCCCCAAGGTGATAGTACTCTGAGGTGAGACCTGGGAGTTAATTAGGTCATAAAAAGAGTCCTTATGTGTGGGATTAGTGCCGTTGTAAAAAGAGACCTGAGAGAGATGATATCTCTCTCTGCCATGTGAGGATACAAGAAGGGGACTATCTGCAAACCAGTAAGGTGGTTTTCAGCACTGAATGTGCTGTCACAAGACATTTTCCAGGACTATAAAACACAACCAATGGTATTTTGTTATAGCAGCCCATACTGACTGAGTAATTAAGAGTGCTTCTCAAAGGATTTACCTCTCATTTCTTTCTTGGAATGCACAGGTGATTAGAAAGGGCTCATAACAAGTAGAAATTTTTTTCTACTTTGTTTTCATTTTTCAAAATTCTAACAAGAGATTATAAGAACTGCCCACTGCTAAGGTCAGTGCCCTAATTAGTTTTGCTATATTGTCACCATAATTTTGCTTGACATGACATTGAGGGGAGGCTTAGAAGCCAGTCAGCATCTAACAACCATGGTAAACTTTAGTTACACCGATTGACAGAGTAATTAGCAACAGGATGCACCACTTAAGATGAAAGGAAAGAAAAATTGTGATGCCTTGTCCCTTACAAAAATGCCAATGACTATTACCTTCCTACTAAAAATTTCTAATTCATTGAAATCTTTCAATAACAACAATAACAACAACAACAACAACAAATCTTTGTCTTTTACTGGTTGTATAGACCTTGGGTTGACTGCAAGTTTGGGTAATGATGTGATCTAGTAATTTATCAAGTTCTGTGGTATTAAATTCCTTTCTGATTCTGTATTATCAACATCAATCTTATTTGAAGAATTGCAGAAAGCTTTTTGCATGATATTGTGAAATTTAGCATCTTTTTAGTGACCATATTTTTGTCCAAGGGTCTGTTTAGAGAAATATTCTGGGAAATTGAATTTTCATCAAGCTTATATTGAAAGACTTTAGTCAAATCCTTTCCTCAAAGCTGAAGTGAAAACCAAATATTTTAATTTCTTGATAATCTATTTTCCCTTGAAGATATTAGAATTTACCTAAATTTCAAAATTTGTTCTGATTCTTAGTGATTAATTCACTTCATTAGGTTGTTCTATTGAATTTGATTCATAATATTTTAATTTCTTGAGTGTCTACTCAAGCATACTACTCAGTGTGTTTTAAGCATGTGAAAACAGGGCTTATTTAAATTCTGAGGTTTCCTAATTTTTTTCACAAACTCTTCCTTTATGGAATTTAAAAAATTGAGAAATTTTCTGTTGATGTTTAAATCATTTCTCTTGATTCATTGCTCAGAAAATCAAAAGTTATTATCTTTGTGATAATTTTACATTTGACAGAAGTCTCATCTCTCACCTTTTTTTTCCCCTCATAGGAATAAGAAAATATTTACACTCATGGGTTTTCCTTAAGGCATACAATATTTTCATTTGTGCAAATATTGCCCCTAGAACTGTAAAACTAAATTGTTCCCTTTGAATATGTAAAATACCTGCTGACTTATAAGGAGGGGAAATAAAATATTTATTATGTCCATTTCTGTTACCACATGAAAGTATAGTAACACTTTGCCTGGCTTCATTAAACATGGTCACTTTGTGATACTCAAACTGTAGAAAAACCTCACTTCCTCCATGTGCTGAAAATACATAGATGGTCAGAGCCATTGATTGATTGCCATTATCTTATAATTAATAATTTCAATTAACCAGTGATCAAACATCTATTTCATTTTTAAAATACTCTAGAATGTTTACATTTTAGTCTCTAACACAATTGGGAAAAATTTAAGTACCATCTCTAGGTAGTTTATTATCTATGCAACTGTATTTTCATTACTTTATCTTCCCTCAGACCATTGATCCTAAGGGGAGGAAACTATATTTCACAGAGAAAAATATAGTACAAATTAGATTGTTCTTTTTTGTCACTAGTATTTATTGAGGTATAATTTATATATTATAAAATAAACCAATTATTCAAATTTTTAATCACCCCAGAAGTTTCCTTCAGAGTCTTGTGGTGAATCTTCCCAATCCAGAGCAGTCTGCTAACACCACAGATCCTCTTTCTGTTACTTAGTTTAGTATCTCCTGTTCTTGAATTTTGTATAAAGAGATAGATTCAAGATACATTCTTCTGTGCCTGGCATATTTCACTAAGAATAATTATTTTGAGATTTATTTGTATTTTTTTATGATTTTATAGTTTACTTTTTTTTGTATTCCTGCATAGTGTTCCATTTTCTGTATTAACACAATTTATTTCAAGTTGTTAAGGATAGCTGGATTGTTTCTAGTTTGTGACTGTTATAAATAAAGCTGTTATGACCACTCATCTTTTTCTGAACACATATTTTAATGTCTCTTGTGCAAATGCCTAGGAATGAAATTGACTAGTCTTATCATAAGTAAATGTTGAGCTTTATAATATAATCTGTCACTATGTGTTCCAAAGTTCTTATACATATTTTATGTTCTCATCATTGATATATGAGGATTCCAAATGTTCTTCACCAATACTTGATACTAACATTATTTTTTAATTTTAGTCATTCTAATGGATATGCCACTTTGGTTTAATTTGCATTTTCATGGTAATTAGTGATAATGAATTTTTTAAGTGTTTTCAACCTTTTGTATATCATTTTAAAATTGTCTTATTTTTTAGTCGTGGTTCATTTTATGTATTCTCTTTTTTAAATTCTACATATTTTATATATGTACTATATAACACACACCATATATATATATATATATATATATATATATATATAATATTCTTGTAGTCTCTGTGATTCATTTTCCTCAGAAAATCTTTTGAAAAGCAAAGTTTTAATTTGATAAATTCCAATTTATAATTTTTTATTTGTGACTTGTGGGTTTTTTTGATCCTATCTATGAAATCTTGGCTTCTGTAATTTTCTTCTGTCTCTGATCTATTTTGAGTTAAATTTTTTTGTATGCAAAAATAATGATTTTTTTCAAATACATATATGGATCTTTTTTGGTTGTTGTATCTTTGTTTGTTCTATAATTTTTTTTATAAATATATATTTTTATCCCCAGGGGTACAGGTCTGTGAATCGCCAGGTTTACACACTTCACAGCACTCACCATAGCACATACCCTCCCTAATGTCCATAACCCCACCACCCTCTCCCTACCCCACTCCTCCCAGCAACCCTCAGTTTGTTTTGTGAGATTAAGAGTCTCTTATAGCTTGTCTCCCTCCTGATCCCATCCTGTTTCATTTATTCTTTTCCTACCCCCTACCTCCCCCCACATTGCATCTCCACTTCCTCATATCAGGGAGATCATATGATAGTTGTCTTTCTCCAATTGACTTATCTGGCTAAGCATAATACCCTCTAGCTCCATCCACCTAGTCACAAATAGCAAGATTTCATTTCTTTTGATGGCTACATAGTATTCCATTGTATATATATACCACATCTTCTTTATACATTCATCTGTTGTTGGACATCTAGGTTCTTTCCATAGTTTGGCTATTGTGGACATTGCTGCTTTAAACATTCGGGTGCACGTGTCCCTTCGGATCACTACATTTGTATCTTTAGGGTAAACACCCAGTAGTGCAATTGCTGGGTCGTAGGGTAGCTCTATTTTCAACTTTTTGAGGAACCTCCATGCTGTTTTCCAGATTGGTTGCACCAGCTTGCATTCCCACCAACAGTGTAGGAGAGTTCCCCTTTTTCTGCATCCTCGCCAGCATCTGTCATTTCCTGACTTGTTATGTCTGTTCATGTCCTCTGCCCATTTCTTGATTGGATTATTTGTTCTTTGGGTGTTGAGTTTGCTAAGTTCTTTATAGATTTTTGACACTAGTCCTTTATCTGATATGTCTTTTGCAAATATTTGCAAACATATCTGGATCTTTTAAACTCCATTTTCCCTTTGAAATATATTGTTACCTTATCAAAATCAATTTACTATATACATGTGAATTTATTTAAGTACTGTGGTCTTTTCCACTGATCTACATATCTATGCTTATTTCAATTCACATTGTCTGAATTGATATAGTTCTATAAATCAAAAATCTGATAGTTAGTTTCCTTTAATTTTCTACATTTTCTACATGATTATTGTGACTATTTTAGGTCCCTGGCATTGTTGTTGCATCAACTTGTCAAATTCTACAAAATGAATTTGTGGATTTGATTGGAATTGCCCTGAAACTAAAAAATTTTGGAGAAAATACCAACTTAGTGAGTTTTCTAATTCAGGCACATGGTACATCTCGCCATTTACTTACATTATCTTTCATTTCTCTTTTTGAGTTTTCAGTGTGTACTTATACATGTTAAATTTATCCTCAAGAATTTCATGTATTTTAGACTAAAAAAAATCATTTTCCAATTTTATTGTTTAACCAGTGTATACAAATATAATTAAATTTTATACATGAATTTGTATGGTACTCTTTTTCAGTACAGTTAGATAAATCCTGGATGATATAGAAAAGATACTGGGTTTGGAGCCAATGGCCAAGAAAGAATTCCTGAGACATCTTTGGTGCAAAAAGGAGGTTTTATTAAAGCACAGGGATAAGACCCGTGGACAGAAATAGCTGCACTGGGATTAAGAGCAATGGCTGATTATATACTTTCAAATTGGGAGGGGTTTAAGGATAGTGTAAGCCTCTGAGGAATTTTGGAAATGAGGTTTCCAGGACCTTGAAGGGGCTAGCTATTGTTAAGGTCGTTTATTACTGGCTAATAATTTTTTTTTTTTGCATATTTTACGTCACTGATCTTATTTCTTCTAAAACACATAACCTGTTTGACATTAAGAAGTGGTTTGGTTACTCTGTATTTAACTTCTCCATCAGTTTATGAGCTAAAATGAGATGGTAAGTCTACAGGTGCTTGCTTATCTGTGTTAGAGGGAGGATAGAAAAGGAAATATATGAAGAAGTGAATTGGAACAGGAAATAAATCATGTTCTAGATTTAATTTCTTTTATAATACGTATTCCATTTTCTGCATGCAAGTTGTCATATAAAAAAATGTTTGTGGGGCACCTGGGTGGCTCAGTTGGTTGGACGACTACATTCGGCTCGTGTCGTGGTCCTGGAGTCCCAGGATCGAGTCCCGCATCGGGCTTCCAGCTCCATGGAGAGTCTACTTCTCCCTCTGACCCTCTCCTCGCTCACGCTCTCTCTCACTGTCTCTCTCTCAAATAAATAAATAAAATCTTTAAAAAAAAAAAAAGGTTTGTGGAGTAAGATAATGCTGAATGATTTTTAAGTTTTGCTTGTCCAAGAGTATTTATTTACATTTTTAAAAGCATTAAGTAACTATTGCAATAACATGAATGTAGCTATGATTCTTATATATCTTTTCACCTACACAGACCTTATGAAGCATAAAGTTTCAGGAGTGGGCATGGGATTATGAGTCTGGACAAGGACATTCAGTTAGTGAGGGATACAATACTATTGAAGGCAGAACAATATGCTGATATGTATGAAATATAGACCACACCCATATAGAGAGAGGTCAGTCCTCATTATATATGGTGTATGATTCATCAAGTTTGTGTACCAGGGGCACCAGATTTTTGACTGAAATTTCTAAGTAAGTCTAACCTGAATTAATTCTATCCATATTAATATGTAAAATTGGTGTTATCTCAGAGAGCTCTCATTACACCAAAAAGGTTAAGCCTGGCTGTAACCACATTGCACAGAGAACTAAGCAATATTTACTATGTAGGTAAAAGGTACAAAAATATATAGCCCAATATGTTGTGCAACTAGTGTATTTCTACAAATCCTTTTTCCTAGGAAAGTAGGAAATCTTACTTAGCAAGGTTAAAGAAGAATGTACTATATTTATACTTCACTGGAACTTTTCATTTATTATCTTCTTTGTTATTAAAATTAAGTTCAAACAGAGATTCTGTATCACTTGCTTAAAACCAAATTGCCAGTCTCTCACAGAATGCTTTATGCAGTACTTGGGCTATTTGGAACACTTAACAATTGCCTTTGAATCAATACCTGTTTTTCTTGGTCTCTGTCATTTGGAGATTCACTCCAATATTCTTCCACTAAAATGTGTATTATCCCTTCATATATGTCCTCTTTTTGTTTTGAAGTAAAGATTTAATGAGCATTTATAGATACCAGGATTAATGCAAGGTTTCCAGGAAACAAAGATGAAGGGTAAAACTAAATAGAATAGACATTGTCCAAAGTGCAGAAGATCTCCATTCTGCAACTGAGACCTCATCTGCCTTCTTTTCTCTATACCTGTTGTTACAGAAGCCCCACATTACCTAAATTTCCAATTCATAGCATGCACTTTCTTATCTCCAAGACTTTGGTTGTATTAGTTCTTTCCTGTCAATTGTCATACTTCCATTACGGTGTCTAATAATTCTTTTAATATGTTTGAAATATGCCTTCTTGAAATACATTTCTCAGATCCCGGGCCCTACTTCTCTGTCCTACAGTAAGTTCTGTCATCTTATTGCTTTTCTTTGGATGATCATGTTTGACTTTGTACCTAGATTATGAACTCCTGGTAGGCATGACTATATCTCATTAGTCTATGTTATATGATATGACAGAGCTCACTATATATTTACCGTATTATTGAATGGAGATAGCCCACTGAAAATTGAGATTTCTTCCCATTTGCTGCACAGTGCCCTTTGCCTATTTACCCTGAGAATGCTTTCTCCATATGCAGTTATTGTATTAGGGTTCTTTATATGAGAAGAACCAATAGGATGTCAATCTGTTTAATCATCTATATGTCAAATGATATCTATTTTAAGAAATTATCTTAAATCACACAATTTTGGGGGCTGGGGAGTCCAAAATTTAGAGTAGGGCAACAGGTTAGAAATTCAGAGAAGAGTTGTATTAGACTTAAGTCCAAAATCTGCAGACAAGAAACTGAAGCACAGTTTCAGTGTTACAGTCTTGAGGCAAAATTAATGCTTCTTTAAGAAATCTCTAGTTTTGATCTTAAGACCTTCACCTGATTGGACAAGGCCCACCAATATTATGGAGGTCAATCTACTTTACTCCAATTCTAATTGAAATGTTAGTCACATCTAAAAAAGTACCTTTACAGAAACAACTAGACTGATGCTTGACCAAAAAACTGGGAACCGTAGGCTAACAACAAAGTTGGCACATGAAATTAATCATCACAGTTGCTATATCCTATGTCTGTCTTCCAAACATGATTTTTATTAATTCAGGTAATAAATTTCATAAGTAATTTTAGAAATTGGTGAGAAAAGAAAAGCATTCATTTTATGTGCAATAGGGAAAGAACTCTCTCTTGTGCAGAAGTCTCCAGTCATAAGGTACTTCCCGTGTCTTCCTCTCAAATATCACTCCCAGTGGTGCCTACATGTTTAGGAGTCATTCTGTCTACATGCACACCTAAAACACCTGTTCTTAATGTGTTTGTTAAGTTGGAGGCTGTTCTTTTGTCAACTGAGTCAGAGGCATATTCTCTAATTGGAAAACAACCACACTGGAAGAAAACTTACTGTGCTGAATTTCTTTTCAGAAAAGAGTGGCATAGGGTCTAAGTTACGGAAGTACATAACATTAATAAATATAGAAGTTGAGGTCTACTAGCAATAACAAAACAGTAAGAGGTTATATTTATGTAATGCTTCGGTGGGCCAGCATGTGTAAATCATCCTAAGTGATTTACAAGTAGACTCGGTCTCATAAAAATCCTACAAAAAATAATATTAATCTCTCAGAACAGATGAAGAAATAAAAGCTAATTAAGTTATTTTTAAGTTACACTTATAACACATGCTTTGGTATCAACTAGCTATTGCCATATTAATGCTGCATAATACAAAATCCTGACAATGGATTAACTCAGTGGCTGACCATAGAAATTATTTCTTCTCCATCACATACCTGGTTTGTCTAGGTAGATCTGTTTCAAGCCACAGTTCCTCACTGAGGAACAACCTCAGGTTTTTTCCAGGTGCAGAGCACAGACTGGAAGGGCAGTGATAGTTTTTCTCATGGAGATGGCAAGCCCAACTGTACATGCACATTTAAAGAACATTTTTCATACACCATACATGCATATTTTAAACCTTTGAGTATGTCACATATCGTAACATTTCATAGGCTGAAATAAGTCACATGGTCAAATTCAAAATCATGGCCGAACTGCAAGTAACATGGGAAAAGGTAGAAGCAAAAACCAATAAGGAATTTGAGTTAAAGTATGCTTCCATCAAATACCTTTGTGAGTTAAGAATTATGACAGCAACTTTACACATTCAGTTCCCTCACTCACCACTATGTATCTATAAAGCAGATAGTATAAATACTGTTTTATAAATGATAAAACTGAGACTCACGTATTTTTTCAAGGCTACACAACTAAGTTCCATGTATTAAGCCATTCTGAAAACATGATTGTGGCCTATTACAATATATATCCAAACTTCTTTGTAAGGTGTTATCATTCATGTGAATTTCAGTTGATCTTATTTCAGTATTCAGTATTTTTAAATTTGAGTTCTCTGTGTTCAAAAGTTAGTATAAATGAGATTGCATTTAAGAAATAACAATATATTGGAAACAAGTTTCTGCTCTTCTAAGCAAAATTCAGGCTGGATAGTGTGAAAAGATAAAATAGGGATTAGTTTGAATTTGAGAGCTCCCTTAATTATAATTTGGAAAGTGTTTTAATCTCTAAAGTAGGGAAAATTTATTAAATAATTTATAAATAATTCTTCTAACAGGAATTTTCCAATAACAGGTCATTTATTGATTTAGATATAATTCTGAATGACTGCTCCTGACACCCTTATGGAAGTGTGTTAGGATTGTTTATTTAAAACTGCATTAATTATTTTATCAATAAAACCATCTTGATTTTTATGGTCCTTTAGGGCTTCTCTTTTTAGGGATCTGTCCTATCATACATATAAAACTTTACAATTTTAGTCTAATGAGAGTTTAAATATATCTTGAAGAGCTTGAATCTTCAGATCATTCAAGAAACCTCAAGGAATTACTTGGCCCTTTTCTCTAGCTAGAATCTCTTTTGTCCCAACAGTGGAGTTTGTAAGGAAAAGAAATAATCATTAATGAGTGCAGGACCAGACCTAATAGGAGAATCAGCAGCAGTTTTGATTCTCTTGGTTTTAATATACTTTACGACCTCAGCTTTTCTGGAAGTGAAAACAGTGTAAAACTCTGGGTTCCTGGAATTTCCAAGGCACAGGGATAGCTCTGAGTGCCTGCTTTCTTCCACCATTAAGGATTTGGTAGGAGAAGGCTGAATTCTGAATGAAGGTATCACTTCCCATTTAGTAACCCATATTTGTTTGTTCTTTCTTTATAAAGGTAGCAATTGACAGGTAGAAAGACTGTTGTAATTCTACACTTGATCTTGGGCAAAAGAAGATCTTGGGCTGAGAAGTGATAGACTCCTGTATTTCTGAATGACAAATATAATAGAGAAAAAACTCACTGTGTTTTAAACAGTATCTTAAGTTCATTAATAGTGTTTCATTTAAAATTAACCACATTCCTGAGGGAGATAGGATTTCCCCCATTTTACAGAGATTTAGTAAGTTTATCTAAAAATTAGTAAATATATCAAGCTGATAGCAAGGAAAGGATTTTATTTCAGGTATTCTGACTCTGGGACCCATGCTCCCAACCTTTATGCTTTGTCTTTATGACAGATATATTCACTGGGTAGTAGGGAATCCTATAGGAAAAATTCCCAACCCAGAGAAGGAACCTGGAGGAAGCAGTTGGAGGAGAGTATTGTGGGAAAGATGACATGTTTAGATTTACTGAGGGGACAGCATTATTTAGTAGTTAAGTTTATCATCTGTGGGGACAGTTGGTCTTTTCTATACTGGATTTGCCATTGATTGACAGTAGAACCTTGTGTCTGTTTTACCTGAGTGCCTTAAACTCTGTGTCCCCTTCTGTAAAATAGGTTTGAAGGTACCTAACTCACACTGTTTCTGTAAGGGTATAATGAAAAAGTTAAAGCATTTGGTACATAATTTGGTGCTTAATAAATGTTTGCAAAATTATTGAAGGTTAATTATGAGTGTGCTACTTGAAAGGTAAGAGGAGGAGGGAGCTGGTAGAGTGTGACATGCAGAAGGACTTGCATGCTCTTTCTCTCTCTGCCCCTTTATGTCTTAGGTTTGTCTTTAGAAAAACAAGATATCCAGTTGGTTTAAGCCAGAGAATAAATAGTTGAGAATTTGTGTAAGATGAAAGAGATGTGGGCTTATTTACATATGGGGAGAGATGGAGATATTAAAAATGATGGCTTCCCTCTGAGGGTCTCTTCAATGTGGTTTCCAACAATTTCGTAGATTTATGAGAAAGCGAATTGATTGACTATTTTTGAAGAAAGAGTACTAGTTTTGGAATCAAGCATTTTAATTTCATCATTCTTTATCAACTGTGTGACCTTGAACAAGTTGTTTTTCTTTTCTGAGTTTTGCTTTCTCTTATTTTCTATTAATTATGAGAGATAGACACACAAATAGGAACATAAAATTTATATTTACATTTTGGGGGAAAAACCCCAAATGTTGTAGTGTATTCATTAACCTTTCTATTCCCCTCTTTGTGTTTGGCAGTTCCCTTTTTCCAAACCCACACCTTCCAGAAGTAGCATATTTTTGTGTTAATTCCACTGATTTTCTTTATTGGTCTTCTGTGCATATGAATCCCTTAACCATTCAGCATAGTTTTACTTTCCTTCAATGAAAATCACTTTCACTTTTTGTTCTGTGACTTGAATCTTTTGCTCAGTGTTTTTAGGATTGGACTATGTTAAAGATAAAGCTTTAAAGATTTATTTACTTATTTGAAAGAGAGAGAAAATGAGTAGGCAGGAGAAGCTGAGGGAGAGGGAGACAAGTGGCTTCCTACCTGAGCAAGCTGCTCCATGTGGGGCTTGAGTTCATGACTTGAGATCATGACTTGAGATCATGACTTGAGCTGAAGGCAGAGGCTTAATCCTCTGAGCCACCCAGGCACCCTAAAGATAGAGCTTTATTTCATTTTTTATATGTTGTAGAGTTTTAATGGTATGAATATACCACAGTTATACATTATTACTTGTACATTCTACTATTCGTGGGTAATTTTATCCTCCTGCATGCCTGTGTGTATCTCTTAAGAGAAAAGCTATTCTGAACAGTCCTCATGTATCTTTTGGCATGTCAATATAGACCTAGGAGTACATTTGCTGGGCAATTTAATGTGTGCATCTGTAGTTCGTTAGTTTATTAATGCCTGACTCTTTACAGAATGGTTGCACCAATTTATACTTCCACTAGAAGTTCTACTTCCCATGTCTTTCATCCCACCATTTTTATTACCACTCATTATTTTTTACCAATCTGGCAGGTTTGTAAACTTGTCACAGTATGGTTTTCATTTTCCTAATTATTGAAGTAGTTTGTCTTATCATATGCCCATTGGCCTTATGAGCCTCTCATCCTATTCAAGACTCCTAGCAGTTGTTATTTTAATTGGTTCTGAGTAATAGATCTTAATTAGCGATATGTGTTGCAAATATCTTAGCTCAGTGTATGTCATGTTCTTTCATTCATTTACTGAATCTCTTGAGGAACAGAAATTCTTAATTTTAATATGGTCAAAATTATCAGTATTTTCCTGTATAGTTAGTATTTTGGGTATCAAGAAAATCCTGCCTACTCCAAAGCTGGAAAATATTTTCTATATTTGTCTTTTAAAACTTTTGTAGTTTTTTTATTCCTTTTATTTTTTGTTCTTTACTCCACCATGAAATGATTTCAATGCATGTTGTGAGGTCAGGGTATGTGGTGACCATGAAAATGTGTCACTCAGATCTCCTGACTTGGGAGGGTAATCAAGGGATGACACTCTGAGCCTACTGTGTTTGTATGGGGCATACTTCCTCATGAATTAGTGTAGCAGGGATACTAAGGCTCCTTCTTGGGAGAGAGTGATCCCCTCTTGTGACTTTGGCTCACTCCATTGACTTGGCCAGACATTAAAAAATTGAACTGAAGACTGGGCCTCTTCCTTCTTAGGGGTCAGACCTACCTCACAGTCTGATGTTTCTCCCTTCCCCTTTTAACTCGCAAGTGTTTCTCCCAATAAATCTCTTATGTGGCAAATATTTATATTTGCTTCTTGGAGGATCTATTTTAATATATATATGTATATATTAAATATATATATATTAAACATGTATATGTATTATTAAAATATACATATATATTAAAATAGATAAAATAAAATAAAGATAAAATTTTAAAAATATATATATAACACTTGTGTGTGTGTGTATATATATATATATGTATTTTTTTTTTCCCAAGGAGACAGTTGTTCCTACATCTGAGCTTCAGTTTTCTTATTTGTAAAATGGAAATTTTATGTCTACCCAGTATGCTTCCTCTGAGAGTCAGAGAGCTAAAGCATTTATCACAGTGCTTCAAGATGTTAGCTATTAATTTATTTCCATACCTCAGGATGTCCTTTACAGAATGTAGATGAATTGTACTTTGGTTGTCATGAGCTATGTACTTTTGGGTAAACTCTACCATAGAGTATCTCTGTGCATTTGAGCCAGCTACTTTTGACACTCCTGAGTCTCTCCTTCACTGAGTAAAAAGCTAAAAGTAGATAATCTGCTCTACCTAGTTGATTACTTCAGTTTAGCTTATTAGTTACTGTATTTGACTCTTTTTTTGGTAACTAATTAATTAGTTAATGGACATGAAAATATTTTTTTAATATAATTTTTTATTTTTTATAAACATATATTTTTATCCCCAGGGGTACAGGTCTGTGAATCACCAGGTTTAGGATGTAAGCAAATACATGATGACACTGTATATAGTACTGGCTTGTAATTAATAAATAGTTTTAAATTAGTAAGATCCGATTGTCCTTTACTTTTACGTAACTCATCTCAGCCTTAAAAATATTTTCATGTTTATAGCAGCATGAAAATATTTTTAAGGCTGAGAAGAATTACGTAAAAGTAAAGGACAATCGGATCTTACTAATTTAAAACTATTTATTAATTACAAGCCAGTACTATATACAGTGTCATCATGTATTTGCTTACATCCTTTCTACCTATTCCATGGTTCCAGACTACTAAATTTAAATAAATTGCACGCAGGTGACTTTTTCTCAATAATAGACAAAGGTTGGTAGGTAGACACATGGGGATATTAACATAATAAATGTTTCGTAACTCTATAATATAAGCTTTGCTTTGTGTAAGCCTATAAAATATAGCTATATATTGATGGATTATATGGTGATTAGAAGAAAATCTCAGATGTGCAGTTATAGTTTTTCTTGATTTCTCTTCTGGTAGTTTCATTGTTTTGATGGCACACCATATAATATCTGATAGTTGCTAACTTTGAAAAATGACATCAAGTACTCACTCTGAATATAACCACATTTCCAATATTTAAGCACTGCCTACGGTAGAAAGAAGAAATATGGAGGAGGGCTTAGTTTTTGACAATTACAGATATTGCCTCAATTTTCAGAGATACGATTCAAAACTTATTTATGATTTAATTTTAACTTCTCCCATTACATTTAATGTTATCTTGTTTATCTTTGATATTTATACGTAGCTCAATATCTTTCTATTATTGAATTCCATTTCTGTACATATTGCTTCTTAAAAAGTTCTCTATGAAAATACAAAGGCAAAGATTTTCAATATCTGGTTACTATATTCACTGTACCAATTACATATTTCAAGAAGTATTTGACACAGATTTCATTGTAGCCAAATAATATATAGTGAGCTCCAAAATGATTAACTAGTGTATATAATTCTAGGGTAAGGCCATATTTGGATTTATACAGGCCTGGTGAGTGATGACCAAATAGGCCATTCAATTGAATAATTTTTAGAACCCCAAATTATCATGGTGATGATATTCCAAAAAAATTGTAAGCCTCACTTTCTTTTCAGTAAACTTTTCACTTTCTTTTCAGTAAATTAGGTTGTAAAGATTCAACTTGAGAAAATAAATAAATCATTTGATTTTCTGTCTGAAATTTTAGTGTGATATTTGCCTCTGAGAAGAAAATTTGTAAGAAAGATGATGATTTAATAAAAACTTTATAACTTCAAAATATACACAAAGCATTATGATTGATTCCATGTTAAAATTGAAGATGCTGATCATGTTCTCAGTTTGGATTTCCTAGAAACATAGATACATGTTATTAGATATAACTCAAGAAGAGTCCCCAGGTGCTCTTCTAATAAGAGGCTCTGTGGCTTAATAACTTACGCAAATGTTGACTTTGGCAAAGTTAATCAGGTTTTGTTTGTTTGTTTGTTTTCTTAAGTTGTAGAGCTTCTTAAAATTCTATGATAATGTGAATCCTCAATAGACAGCTCTAGTTTGCCAAGGTTTCTAAACAATGGCACTCTATTTTCCCTCAGAGATTTTTGTGGTACACACATTGACAAATGTTGGTATAGGCATTAAATGTAATTGGACTTTGAAGATGATAGAGGTGACTCTTGGTAAGAAAGTGGACAAAATTTCTGAGGAATTAGTAATTAAATAATGGGTTAGATTTAGGCAATAGGAGAAAAAGGAAAGAAGATTCTAAGAAACAGTTCAAGAAGCATTGTGGTATTGATGGATTCGTAGAAGCATGAGAAAGTTTTCCTACTAGGAAAAAGTGGGCAATATATCCATATCTAAAGAATATCTATAACCAGAGTTGTGCAGTTCTTCACAAGTAGGAAAGAAGATTGGTTTTTATCTTAATTTTGACTTTCCTGTTTGACTCTTTAATCTAAATATGAGGTAAGAATTGAATTTTATCTTTTTACCATAAGGTTAAGCAGTTATTTCAACATGTATATTGAAATGACTGTCTATTCCCTACTTTGGGGTAATTAATTGTATCATAAATCATATTTCCAAATACTGTGTATTTCTGTGCTACTTTATTTCATTTGTCTGTTTGTCCATCTCTTTGCTAATAATGTACAATTTAGTTCCCAAAGTTGTTAGGCTTAGTCCTTGATCATCTTCAGAAGTATGTTGGAATATTTTGTGCTTTTCTCATCAAGCTCAACAAAAACAATTTATTTAATTTTTTGGTTGAGATTATGATAATGAATCTCCCAGTTCATTGACATGGATTCACTGCATGGATTGAAACTGGTAATCCTATTTTTAATAGGTCTTTTAAAATATATTTCAGTAACATTTTGTATCCTTATAATAATCTTATATACTATTTATTAGACTTATTCCAATGTATTTACTATTTTGATTACCATTTAAAGTATTTTTTTAAAGATTTTATTTATTTGTTTGACAGATCACAGTAGGCAGAGAGGCAGGCAGAGAGAGAGAGAGGGAAGCAGGCTCCCTGCTGAGCAGAGAGCTAGATGCAGGAGACCATGCCTGAAGCCAAAGGCAGAGGCTTTAACTCACTGAGCCACCCAGACACCCCAAAATAGTATGTTTTAAATATACATATTTCAAATATCCCCTGTTGGTATAAATAATCATTATTTTGTATACTAATTTACTTTCAGCAAATATATGATGATCTCCTGTTAATTAAAATAATTAACAGGTTTTTAAAAAGTTTTTTTAAATTTTGGATTTTCTTCATTAAAAAAAATGTTAATTTACTATTAAGCTAGATGGTTCCCAACTAGAATGACTGGGTCCCTCTTGTTCTCAGGTTGTGGGCTTTTTTCAGAATTACAGGAGCTGGCTGGGCCTCAGGTGGGCAAAACTCAGTAATGTGAGAGAATTTATAACACAGAAAAATCCTGAAGAAATAGGAGTCGGGGTTAATGGATTGATCTCACATCATTCCTTCCCTCAACTGAGGTGATCTGAGGCATGTCCCAAAGGGTTTCTTAGGTGTATAGTATGATTGAACTCAGTTGCTCACAGCTTCTTATTAATTGTCCTTTTTTGGCTTTCTCTCTTCTCTCCTTTGCTTTTCTCTTATCATCATTTGTCCTTCTGGGATCACCTCTGAAATAAATTGTTTGTACTGAGATTTTTTTTTTAAAGCCTTCACCTTTGCATTTGGTGGTTTATTAATTAGCATTCTCTAGTGAAATAAAACCAATAGGAGATACACAGACACAGAGGGCAAGAAGATAAGAGAGTATATACAAGTGCTCTATTCATATTTGTATTTGTATTTGTATTTACCTATTTATTTATAGAGAGTTGTTATAAGATTGGCTTATGTGATTACAGAGACTGAGAAGTCCAACAATCTGCTTCCTGCAAGCTGGAGACACAGAGAGTCAGTGGTGTAGCCCCAATCTGAGTCTGAATTATAAAGAACCAAGAGCACTGATGGTATATATTCTAATTCAAGTCCAAATGCCTCAGAACCAGGAGAGCTGATAAAATAAGCTTCAGTCACAAATGCAGAAGACCAGTGTCCTAGTTCAAAAAAGTCAGGAATATGCAATAGAGTGTTATGCAGCCATCAAAAAAACCCACACAAAATCTTACCATTTACAATGACATGGATAGGACTAGAGGCTATTATGCTAAGTGACATAAGTCAGTTAGAGAAAGATAATTATCATATGATCTCACTGATAGGAGGAATTTGAGAAACAAGACCGTGGATCATAGGGGAAGAGAGGGAAAATGAAATAAGATGAAACCAGGGAGGGAGAAACTCTGAATATCAGGATATAGAGTATTGCTGGGGTGGGGTGGGGGAGGAGTGGGGTGGCTGGATGATGGACATCGGGGAGGGTATGTCCTATGGTGAGTGCTGTGAATCGTGTAAGGCTGATGAATCACAGACCTGTACCCCTGAAACAAATAATACATTATATATTAATGAAAAAAGAAAGTTGGACAAAAGAGTGAATCTTCTTTATCCTACCATGTATTCTATTCAGGCCTTCAGGAAATTGCACGAGGTCCACCTACATTGAAGAGAGCAATCTGTTTGCTCAGACTACTAATTCAGATATAAATCGTACCAAGGAACACCCTCACAAACATAGTGAGAATAATGCTTAACCATTTATTTGGGCTCCTTACAGCCCAGGCCAGTTGGTATGTAAAATAAACTATCAGAACTAAGAACCTAGTCTACCCTTTTGTCCTCTAAGGTTGGTAGAAAGGATCTTCTTGAACCTTTTCTAAAAAGAGATAAGCTATCTATAGTCTTTAGTTAGTAGAAGTCCCTCTGCTCAATTTGAATGAGACTGGACCTTGTAGTCAGATTTATAGGGTTTAGGTATAATCTCCAGACAGGGATTAATGTCAGGATAGAATTTTCCTTTCTGGATTCCCTTCTTGGCTTTGAATTTTGCTAGTTCATTTGCTTTTGTTTTGTTTTCTTTTTTGAGTAATCATTTGTTCTTTTCAGCTTAGAAATTCATTTAATGGGCCACCCAGGTGGCTCAGTTGGTTAAGTGACTGCCCTCAGCTCAAGTCATGATCCTGGAGTCCCAGGATCTAGTCCCTCATTAGGCTTCCTGCTCCTTCTGGCCCTCCCTCCTCTCATGCACTCTCTCTCTCAAATAAATAAATAAAAAAGAAAAATTCATTTAAGAAAAATATATATAGTATATGTATAAATATATATCATATATATGTAAAAATTATTCTGTGGAAGTTTCACTAAGTATCTAGTAATGGAGATGGCTAATTGTACCTTTTTTATATTGAATGGTAGTCCTCTTTAAGATTATTTTTGTATGAACCAGCTTCCATTTTTATTTAAATTCACCTAAAATACACTTTTGGATTTTTACAGATTATATTGTAGACAATAGCCAACTCTCTCTAGAACCGATAGTAATGTTTTCTCAAGAATTTACATAGATATGGTCTTTATAGTAGATATCCTTTTGTTACTTTATCATGCAGAAAAGTTCCATTCAGAATTTATTGGGTAGTGAGTTGAAATTCACCCTGCAACAATTTTTAGAAAACTAGAAATGTGCAAAATTGGCCAATTTTCCTGATATTTAAATATATGCTAATGTGCAATTTATTTGGACTATATTCATTTTGTTGGACATGTTTTATACCTAAGAATTCATTTTATGAAATGTAAAATGTATGCAAATGTATACCTCATCAAAATGCTGTTCAGATTTTGCTTTTGATTTTATCTGTTGCTTTAGATACCAATTTTTTCTAATGTATATAAGGTATCAGTAATGTGGCTTATGATTATTTGAAAATTCATCATAAGTAATCCTGGCCCCAAAGTGAAAACTCACCCTGCTCAAAAATGAAATATTGTGTTGTTTTGTGTCCTACAGTGACACTATGGGGGTTTCATTAATTTATTTATTCACCACATATGTATTGATCACCTATTATGTTCAAAGCAGAAGAGATATAATAGTGACAAATTAAGCAGATTTAGTGTCTACTATCAGGGAGTTTACAGTTCAGTAAATAAAACTTTTAGCTCAATAAATAGAACTCGCAGTAACCAATTACATGTTTTGGTAATGTCATTGAAGGAAAGTAAAGGTAATCCCAAAAAACAATTTCAGGAGATACCTGGTTTGGATTCAGGGTCAGGGTGTTCTCTGTTGCAGTGATGCTAAGACATAAAGGACAAGATATATTAGTAAAAATTCAGGGTAAGAATGGTTCTATAAAAGGGAAGAATAGAAGTTGACATAGGGCAAGGTGGTTTGAGGGACAATAAATAACAGAGAATGAATCTCGTGGTTGGGGCATCTGGGTGTCTCAGTTGGTTAAGAGTCTGTCTCCAGCTCAAATAATGATCCCCATGTCCAGCCCTGTATCCTGCTCTCTGCTCAGTGGAAGCCTGCTTCTCCTTCCCTCTCCCTCTCCCTGCTGCTCCCCCTGCTTGTACACTCTCTCTTTGTCAAATAAATAAATTCTTTTTTTTAATTTAATTGTATTTTTTTAATAAATAAATTATTTAAAAAATAAAAAAGAAAAGAAATTTATGTGGTGAGCTGAGACCAGATCACATGAAATATTTATTTATCATGCTAAATATTTGAGATTTATCAGAAGAAAGATAGAAAAGCCATTCGAGGGTTTTATATTAGGAATTACATGATAAAATTTTTGCTTCTAAAATTTACTTTGGTGGGATGCCTGGATGGCTCAGTTGGTTAAGCTGCTACCTTCGGCTCAGGTCATTATTCCAGGGTCCTGGGATGGAGTCCTGCATTGGGCTCCTTCCCTAGTAGGGAGTCAGCTTCTCTCTTGCCTCTGCCTGCCATTCTGCCTGCTGGTGTGTGCACGCTCTCTCTCTCTTTCTCTCTCTCTCTCTGACAAATAAATAAATTATCTTAAAAAAAATAAAATAAAATTTACTTTGATTACTTTTTGGAGAATGGATTAAAGGAAAAACTTGTGGAAAATGGGAACGAGTTAGAAATGCAAGAAATCATAGACTTGACAGACTAATAGACTGAATGCCCTCTTCCTGGCATTCCATACCAGCAGTTGAATCCATTATTGCCATCTTGTTAAATTTTAACTAATGTCCTTGGTCTCTAAGTTATAACATGATATCTAGAAAGCATTACATACAAGTTGATGGCAGATAGAAAGACTGTCCCTTGGTATGCCACCGTAGTAAGGGTCAGAAAGTGACCCAGGCAGGAAGACAGAGTGAATGTAAACTCAGTACCTGGGAGACAGAGGGAAGTGGATGGAAAAAGAAAGGTTCAGGTAGTATGGTAAAGACAGACTAATTTAATTCTCAGTTCCCTTTCCTTTTCCTAAGTATATAAATATGCAAATGTAGTTTGGAAATCTGATTTCTCTTAATTTCTTTCAATTCAATAGAATATGATTTAATAAACAAAGAGTTTACCTCAGGAGCTTGCTTGCCTGGCTCAGTTGGAAGAATATAAGACCCTTGATCTCAAGGTCATGAGTTGGGGCCCTATGTTGCGTTAGAGTTTACATAAAAACAAAATCTTAAAAAGAACAATAAGGAAAACCAAAATTTATTCATTTATTATCTTATTTTCTGTCCTGCCTGGTAAAGATACTTGCTAAACAAACAAAAACCCCCAAAAACAAACAAACAAAAAAACCAAACACAAAACAGGGTTGAGGGAGAAAACCTTTAATTCTATTTACATACTGTAAAAAACTGCCATCTCTGTATCTAAGGTGATAGGAAAATGTGGTTTTGGGGAATATGAAAACAAGAAATTCATAGATTCTAAATTCTTCATTTTTCTAGCTGCAAGCTTCTACCCCTTCCCAGTAATATTTTTATTTAACTTACTTTAAAGTAATGAGATCAACTGGCTTTATACTTGACAAGTCTCATTAATCTTTTCAGTATCTGCATCTTCAATTACACTTAGTGACTCTTTGCCTGGAAAAAAAATTAAACATACTTTTACCATACGATGCAGCAATTGTACTCCTTGGTATGTACCCAGGGAAATTAAAAATTGTGTCCACACAAGAGCCATACCCAAATGTTTGTATCAGCTTTATCCATAATTGCCCAAACTTGGAAGCAACAAAGATATCCTTTGATAAGCGAATGGATAAATAAATTGTAATATATTGAAACAGTGGA